>NW_027176484.1:2259042-2307648 GCF_023349555.1 Cebidichthys violaceus | reverse complement strand
TGTTAGAAAGCAGTCATATTGGTTATAGCCCCAGCGTGTGCCTCTCATTACTACAATCACATTCAAGTCACAGAGGTAAGCATCCGAATCTTACAAAAAAAAATATTGTCATGTTTGAAAACACTAACCGCTGTACTGAAGGTATTTCCAAAATGCTCAAAGTTGCATCTCATCAATTGGCTGTAAACATCTTCAGTTTCCATGCTTTTAAAAACAACACTTCCTAACTCAGTTGAGACTAATTTCTAATCCAAACAAATGTATAATGTGTTTAGCTCTGTGATTCAAATGTAATGATAACGAATGAGGAACAAACCCGGTCTGGATGAGGTAATTCAGTTTTATAGGAGAGTAGCAGTCGGTGGACATCTGTTGTTTTGTTACTGTATTGTGTCAGGCTCTTATGTAAGAGGATGTCTGCTCCACTGATGAGTAAAAAAAAAAAAAACACTTTTTCATCTCCATATTCACTGATCCAAAAGATTTGTTTTGCCCTTTAACACCACCTGTTCTACTTATGCTCGTCATTTATGTGGATTTTGTAATATACCAAAAGCTGGACTAATGCATCTCTGATCCCATGGCCTCTCCTTAACAAACTCCGACTCAAACAAACTCTAAACGTCTGAAAGGCTTGATGTGCTCATGTCCTGTTTGTGCCCGTTCTTCTTTCTTCTCAGTGTCAGAGAAGCTGCCGTGAGACGCTGCAACCATGGCCGCTGTAAGTTTACCCGCTGCTCAACAAATCAAGAGCGAGCACTCGAGTGCCACTCTGCGTCTGTTTAAGTCGCTCTGTCGGTGTCTGGCCTCACTTCACTGGTTTGGTGCTCTGGGAGATTTCACTGTCAGCGCACAATGCTGGTGTTTTGCCAGTAGATGCTGGCTCTCGGATGGACCCGTAAGCTGTTTTTTAAGTCTTTTTCTGTAATCATGTGAAGCGGATTAAGCAGCCGTTCACTGGTGTGCATCTCTTGGAGTCTGATTGGGTTGTCGGTTCTTAAAAGTCATTGTCATGAGTTGCTATTGAAGTATTCAGGCAGTAAAGCATTTGGAGTTGTTTCAAAAACTGCAGGCGTGAAGGCTTAAAATATTGACGTTAAAGACACACATAAAGGAGGATTTCAAGCAAATTGGATTGTCACTGTGTGGTGATATGACCAAGAAACTTAGAGGAAAATCTGAAGATGGATAAATGATCTCGTCTGTTTTTAAAAGCCTCTCTTCCTTATGCAGACTGGATCTTTCCGTATGGTGTCAGAGGAGGAGCAGGCCATGAGGTCTAAGCTGGAGCATTTGACAGTGAAGGATCATGGGCCGGTGTTTGGTCCGTGCCACAAACTGCCTGGGCACACTGTGCAAAAGGTGAAATAATAACAACTGGAGGGCAGCATTGAATATTAAAGCCACATTGTTCGTTTTATCCCTGCAGAACCCAACATGCGTCCAATGCGTTTGTCCCTTTTTCTCGCCCCCCCCCCCACCTCCAGGCGAAGGATGAGCTGACGGAGACGGATGAGAGGCGGGCGTCGTCACTGAAGGACCTGCGGACCATGATGAAGGAGAGAGCAGCGGAGGGGGACGACCTGGCCAAACTGGTGCTGGAGCACTTCGGAGACAAACCGGACTCTCTGATGCTGCGCTTCCTCAGAGCTCGCAAGTTTGAAGTGGTCAGAGCCCACGAGCTCATGAAGGGTTAGTAGCTCTAGTTCTACAGAGAGACAAACCCAGAGGATTCTGTTGCCGCAGACATTTTCCAGTGTAGCTCCGTTAATTGAGGGCGAGACCTCTTTTGTGCCCCTGGTTTTTGCATGAAGGCTGCCCATCAATGAGACAGGGCAGCATGTGTTCATTAATTGGGGGCTTTGAGATGCTTCTGAGTTTCCCCTGACAAAGCCCTCCTTTGTGTCCAAATGGGACAACAAGTTTACTTCACTCGTGAACTCACAGTGTTCTCCTGGGAACTCCACAGCGCATGTGCTGATCGTGTCAGGAGACGACTTGGTATCTTGAGAAGATACCAAGCTTATGACTTGCTTAGTGTTTGTGTGTGTGCTTAGGACTCATTGCTAAATTATATTTGTAATTGTTCAACCAAGACTATTGAGCAATCATCCCAACCGTAACCTTCAATCAGGCAAACTGAAGCCAAATAACTCGCGTTTAAAGCTCCCATTGCCCCTAAATCTAAAACTTTAGTCTAATACTCTAAACCCTAACACTACTGTAGTACTACTACCTCTAACTTCTCAAGGCCAAATATAACCCAGAATAAACACAGTTTTAGTTTGGATTGTTTCTTCACACACACACATTTATGAATATAAAGAAGCAGAACTTGTTAGTGTGAGAAGGGAATGTGGTGTGAACCTGAACTTGTTTTCTCGGGTTAATTGCTGCTTGCCGGTAAAAACACACACACACACACACACACACACACACACACACACGCACACACACACACACACACACACACACACACACACACACACTCTGGGTTAATTGGTGCCTCGGTATGAAGAGGCTCAGAGCAGCACTGTCGATGCATAGTGGTGTCATTGTGTTTGGCACATCAACCTGCACTGAACACTCATACTGAACACAAAGGGTTTGGGAACCATTAGTGCTCGATAAGAGAATGCAGCTGATCTTGTACTTGTGATGTGTGTGTGTGTGTGTGTGTGTGTGTGTGTGTGTGTGTTAATCTGATTACACAGTTACATTGTGGAGACTCGCTTCTTTTGCGGGGGGCAACTATATGGGGACAATTGCACGTATCCATAACGGTAATCGTTATGGATACGAGACTTGGTTTAAGGTAAAGTCAGGGTAAAGGTAAACTGTGTGTGTGTGTGTGTGTGTGTGTGTGTGTGTGTGTGTGTGTGTGTGTTGTGTGTCCTCTAGGTTATGTGCGCTTCAGGAAGGAGTATCCCGAGCTGTTTGAGAACATGACCCCGGAGGCCGTCCGCAGCACCATCGAGGCGGGTTACCCCGTGGTTCTGCCCAGCAGGGACAAGTACGGCCGCGTTGTGCTGCTCTTCAACATCGAGAACTGGGACCTGGAGGAGATCACATTCGATGAGGTAGCCCATCGAGCGACTTCAGAGAGGCTGCAAAATTATGCTGAAGTATTTGTTTGGAAAAAGGAAGTCTTTGTGTGTCACAGATCTTAAGAGCGTACTGCGTGATCCTGGAGAAGTTGCTGGAGAATGAAGAAACCCAGATCAATGGCTTCGTCCTGATTGAGAATTTCAAGGGCTTCACCATGCAGCACGCCTCAGGAATAAAGCCGGCTGAGCTCAAGAAGATGGTGGACATGTTGCAGGTCTGAACACGCTCTCAAAGAAAAAGATGAGCATTTTAGATGTGCTACCTCAATAACCTTTTCTCCTAAAAAAAAAATTCCCATACAACAAACCTGAATTGTTAATTACGTTTCGAGGTAAGCGTATTGTTGTCGTGGATTACTTTTGCTTTTAACGTGTCACAAATAAGTTTCAAATGAGTCCACGGAAGGCATTTACCCAGAAGACATCTGGGTAAATGCCTGAACACGACCAAGTTCTTTTGTTGCATATTGTTTCAATTTCGTAGTCACTTTAAGCCAAACCATGATGTTTTGTTGACTAAAATAGCAGTTTTGCAACATTTTTTATTCAGTTTTGCTGATCATTTTACAACGTAAACCACGAGTTTCAAATTGTTTCCGGGAGGAAAAACGTTTTCCTGCAAAACGTATTGAGAGTGCAGCTTAGCTGTAGGGTAGGACCTCAGAACTGTTTCTTCAAATCTCTGGTGTGTTTTTGTGCAGGACTCTTTCCCTGCCCGTTTCAAGGCGGTCCACGTTACCCACCAGCCCTGGTATTTCACCACCACATACAACGTGGTCAAACCCTTCATGAAGAGCAAGCTGCTGGAGAGGGTATGAATGGAGGACTATCTAAATGCAACATTAAGCTTGGTCCCATATTCATCTGAATACTCTTCATAACTTCCCTCAGGTCTTTGTCCACGGCGACGAGCTGAACAACTACTTCAAAGAATTCGACGCGGACATCCTGCCGGCAGATTTCGATGGGAAAGCCTCTGTTGCAGACTGCCAGGCCATCGCCACCAAGCTTTTTGGCTCCGAAGACACTGCTCTCTGAAAGTGTATCCGTTTTCAAACACAAGAGTTATAGTGTCCCTCACCCTAGATGCTTCAGACCCAGTCTATTTTGAAGCTAGGTTGACATTTTGTATTATTATTCAGGCAGTTGCTACGAGCAAAAAGAAGTATCTAGAGTTATAGGAGCCGGGGGGCGGGTGGCAAATGATGAAATATATGGGGATATAAATGGGAAAGAAAAAGGATGTTTAGATGTTACAGAGAGAATAAGTGTTTGTTACTTCACAACGCTGACATTCATTGTTACTTTACAAGCAGAGGGAAACTGAGGAGATAATGTGAGTCAGTCTGGTTTAGAGTTCTTCGCCTTAAAATTGAATTCCACATCACACAGAGCGGCCTTTTGCCAGTTGATTCAGTGTAATGAGAACACAGGTGTTTCAGTCTCAGGGGTTTAGAAAGAGGTGAAGAGGGAAAACGGAGTATTGTTTTAGGAGCGAGAGCCTCCTGATGCAGTGCCATGGAAACAGTTGTTTCAGATGCCTGATGTACCACAAAGATCCATTCTGCAATTTGCACTGGATTGGGAAATTTTCAATTAAATTGTTTTTTTTTTGTGTGTCTGTAGTTTCATATGAATTGTCATTTTTTATCATTTGTCTTCCTGTCATTTCACCCACCATTTTCACCTAACAAAAGAATGTTAAAAAAAAAGAACCCAAAAAACATACAATCCGGTTTATTTTCAGCTAATTGTGTCATAAAGGAGATTTAAGTATTCGCATTAAATATTTAATTAATAGAAAAATATAATAAATTATTTTTAGATTAATTTATGATTTTAATGTTGCAGATGACAAAAGTGAGGCTAATTTTATGTGTAGCTTGATCTATAATAATTATATTTGATTTTGTTGATAATTTGTAATAATAATCTGTAAAGTAGTAACTTCAAATAAGTGTTGAATCAAATAAGAGATATATTCTGAGTATAAGTGTAAAGCAGGTTTGGACTCAGGACTAAAGTACTGAACTGATAAAGAAGTTAAACCAGCTCCACCTCAAACAAATACAATGCAGCTTACATAGTATTAGAGATCTGATATTGTCATAATAATATATCAGTCACATGGATGACATGAGTACACTTTGCTTATAATAGTTCTGTACTTTTAGTTAAGTAAGCTTTAAGAATACAGGACTCTTCTTTATAATGGACTTTCACTCAGGGAATTACCGGTCACTTGTGCAAACTATATAGCTAAAGTTTGACAGGGGGAACAATATTAAGAGTTTATAATGTCGCCACAAGGGGGCTCAACTGAATTTGAAATGAACAAATCCCATCCACTAATCATTTTGCAGAATGTAAACTATAAACCTTCATCTTAACCAGATATCAGCTTATTCAACACTTGTGTTCAAGATTTACAAATATCAAAGAGGAACTGAAACTTTTTTTTTTTTTTTTCTTTTGAGAAAATAATTTATTTTGGAACACAATAACCATATTTCCTCACATAATTAGATCACACACACACACACACACACACACACACACACACACACACACACACACACACACACACACACACACACACTGGTTTTCTTCAACAAAAACACCCAGTGTTCACTGTCAGAGTACATCATGTTGTGTGACTGTGTGCCCCGTCGTGTCGTCCTCGTCACATCCCTTAAAAATGTCTGTCGATGTTAAACTAAAGCTGTGTAACGGTTACTGTGGGTTAACTCACTGTGGGCTGACAAGTGTTTAAATAAAAAAAAAAATGTTTTAGAGGAACACAACCCTGAGTAATGTTCATCCCCATCCAAGATGGCATTTTTGGATCCATTGACATTTAAAAGTCAAAAAGATTTTTTTATATTTGAATTCTTGAGTTTCCAAAACTGAGCCCACGATCTTCAGTTAAACAAAGACAAGATGCTTGAAGCACTGGTGCCAGGTTAAACACACAGGAGCACATTCTGCTATCACAGTAGAACAACATTTCAGATCCACACTCCATGAAGAAAATGGTATATTATTAGGTCACATTGAAATGATAAGAGAATCCCTCCTGGTTGGTTATTGCCTATATTTTTCTCACATGTTCCCTCAAATATTTTAATATACACTATATCCATATATACTTTTTCTTTTTTTAGCTTTTAAATTGTTAAAGTGAAGAAGTTTTGGTTTTTGTCAATCAGAAGTGGTGACAGTATACATCTACGGTATGTTTACTCAACACTCACACTCTGAAGCATTTTCACAAACAAACAAAAAAAACACAAGAAGTCATAAAAACAGTACAAAATACAAACAAAATACTCCAAATAATCCACTAGAAAAAAATACATCCAAATAATACATCCAAACCTGCATTTTTGTGCAAAGTTGGGGGAGGCAAAAAAAAAAAAAAAAAAAATCTTAAAAAGAACACAAATGGCTCTCACTGCAGTAACTGGGTTTGTGCCGGTATCATTAATAGTCCTCGGATTATCTTTAAGAGCCAGAATGACCCCAAACCACAGCTGATTTTGTTGAAATGAGAGCTGTGGACAGAGCGAACCGTGAAAATAATCTCACTGCAGAGATGAATTACAGGATGTTTGCACTTGTAGTTTGGTCTGCAAGACAACAGACGGCAACGGCCATTTGTGGTTTGAACGATGCAGGAGGACCGCATTTAGAGGCGAAAGAGAACAAGGTAGCGGCTCAGACAGACTTCTTCTCTGCATTCTGAGACATAACTGAGGATGAACCGACCCAAACACTTTAAAGTCGATCAAGTGACTGCCAAGACGTCACCGATCCACATGAAAACTACGGTTAGTTATGATTACGGTCTGCCAGGATTACAGAAAAACGTTTGGCCCGATTTCACCGAGTTCCTTCCTAGTTGTCAATGTCATTATAACATGTAGTGTCTCCACTTTTAGTTTCATTAATTCAGTCATTGCAGGCTGCTGACTTACTGTCACGGCAATCCCTGCTCTTATTCTATCTTACAGTAAATAAAAATGATTTGAGGTCCACATTTTAAACCGGGCACTGGTATCGGATCGGTGCTGGTTATTGGCAGATACCCAGCGTTGATCTGTGAATCCCTGTTAGCACAGTTAGCATTAGTGACATTTAAAAGGGACAGTGTGTAGGATGTGGCGGCATCTAGTGGTGTGGTTGCAGCCAATGGAGTTCCCCCGCCGCTCAAACCTCCCTTTCTAAGACTGTGGTAACCTGATTACATCTAAAAAATATATAATAAAACAAATCTCCATAAACTGGTTATGAGATTGTCCTCTTTGATTGCTGCTGGTTGTTGACTGGTTACTATAACCCAGACTACTATTTCCAGGGTCAAGAATGAACTTTAATGCTCAGGATAATTATTCTTCACTCATAATGTTGCGACTAACGGACACAAAGACGATTATGAGTTGTCCTGAAATGCCAAAACTACCTTTAACTCAAACAGACGCTCCTTCTTTCAAACAAACCCAGGTGTTAAAAGACAGAAAACTTTAACTTTAAAAGCTTTACAAGATGCACTGCTTTCAATCACTGTCTGTCCCTTCGTCCATCTGTCCCATCACAGTGTTCACATTACTTGGCTGGACTTTGTCTTGGAAGAAGCTTCTTAAGCCCTTAAACAAGGTTTGCAAAAAAAAAAAATCTCTATTAGATTCAGGTTTTGAAAAGTCCACAGGTCCCATTATTGCAGTACGCTTTCGTCGAGACATGTTTCAGATAAAGTCCAACAAATGCAGTCTTTGCAAACAAAAATATTCCCTCACATTGAAATCTGCCTCTTCTAACATGCAGTGTTCGCCATCTAACGAAACAATATAACAATCACTTTTATAATTACCAGTAGTACAAACAATCTAGGAAATAAACATTTGGTTTAGCGTCGGAGTCGTCGGCCCCCCTACTCATCACACCTCCCAGCTCAGATTGTAAGAAGAGATCTGCTTCACACTGCTGAGCGTTTCCTTTAACGGGACCGCATTGGCCAATCGGAATCATCTGCTGGGAAACGCAAAAGCGAGCACTGAGATGTTTGAACCAAAACGAGGCGTTTAGAAGGTGGACTGCTAGCGTCTGTGCAGCGAGAGAAGGATATCATAGTGTTGGCTGGACCTGCAGCTGATCAAAGGCAGACGAAAGAGTAAGAGGGCTGAAAGACAACGCGGGGGAACACTCGAGTCATCTAACTTTTTTTCGTTATCATCCTCGCTCCCTCCGGTCCTTCCTCTCGGTCACAGGGAGAGCTAAACCGTAGTCTCCGTACCTGCGCTTTGGCTAGTGAGGAGAAAAATACGAACGACGAAAAAGATTGTGTCACACAGGGTGTAAAGTGCACTGAATCAAAATGATAAAATGCGACCGCGGGAATGTGCGTGGATCCCCCCCTCTCTGGGGTTGATCCCTGGTCATGTCTGCTAAGCACTGAACACTTCCGAGTGCCAAACGCAAGTGCCAAGGGGATGTTATGAGCTGGAAATAATGTCTTAAATCCCACCATAATACTTAACTTTTCTACTGCACATTTTCTACAAACAAAATGGAACAACGGTTCACCCAAAAGAACGGACAATAGAAGGAGGCCAACAGACCATGGCAGGGAAAAAAAAAAAATCGGATCACACCTAGCAAACACAGAGATCACATAACTCTCGGTCTACACAGGCGCACATCAGGCATACACACTACATCTGTGCGGTACATCCATCCATCCCTCCATACATACATACATACATACATACATACACACATACACACACACTACAAAGACGCTGTGTTGGTTAAGACAGCAGACTAGGCTACATGGCCCTGGCGGTGATAAGCAGTGAGCTTCTTACAGGTGCATTAAATGGGCACCGACTGCAGCACAGTCCTTGATTACTGGAATAGGAGGCTTCTTGTGTGCTCTTGTTTGTCACTGTACTACTCAAAAGTGGTGCTCTCACTTTACCTTTTTAATGCCAGCTTGACTTCACCTCTTTTCATATTTGGTCAACGCGTCCTCCGTTAGCAAAGGACCATTGTTGTGTACATGAAAAGAAACAAAACCGTTCCTGCTCTGAAGTCAGAAGTCTTCGCAACGGAAATGAGCACAAAGGCAGTTAGCTGTTTTTTTTGTTGTTGTTGTTTTTTTTTTGTTTTTTTTGTTCCTTCCCCAAACGGTAAGGTGATTGTGATTACAAAGGGGAACTGTGGAGAAGGCGCGGAGACGCGTTTGACCGGGATGTGTGGGTTCGGGAGCGGTGATTAGCACCAGAGGAGAAGGCAGAGAAGAGAGAGCAGTTTGGGGTTTAGTTCAGGTGTCTTCCTCAGTGCTGGGGCAGTGGTGTTTTGGAGAGGGTGAGCGGGAAGAGACGAGAGTGAGAGACAGTGCAGAGGTCAGACGTTTTACGCTTTTTCCTCTGCGCAGGAGCTCGGACTCAGGTGGCCACTTTGGCACGGCGGTTTCTGTTTCTCCCACTGGCACATGGCGTTGGCGTAGCCCACGATCACTTTGTCCATCCAGGTGAGGGGCTGGGGGAAGAGCACCGCGCCCTCGAAGAAGCCCAGGTGGCCTCCGTGTAGCGTCAGCGAAAAGATGACGTTCGGCTTCTTTGCTGAAAGGATGACACAACAGCACACAGTAATTAAGCGTCTGTACTCTGTGCACGGTGTGAGATCATCAGTATCTGAGAAACCAGCACGGGACACGTGTCCAAATATGGGTTTGCCAAGGGAATGTTTTACACCGTTTACAGATAGCGAAGGGTGTGTTTGCATGGTCAAACAGATAAAAAAGACATGACTTCACTTCCGGCAGGTTAGGGTTAAGCAGCCACTATTACAGCTGACGGTTTGAAGTAATAAAGTTGCTAAAAGATACAGTTTCTCTAATGGCCACTCGCTGTGGACAACCAGGCACAATGGTCCCCTAAAAAACAGGAAGGCGCCTGAATCTCTTCATTCTGCTGCTCTTATCTGGGTCAGTGGGGTAGCCTGGTGCGGTTGACTTGTGATTAAGATCCCACGGGGCTTTCACCGCTCTGCACTATTCGTGACAGCTGCTGGGACAACCGAGTGCTCGTCGAGACCCGGAGGCACCGCTGAATGACAGGTTGAAACAGAACGTCCCGGAGAACGGCTCGGACTAAAAAAAAAAAGAAGACGCAAACGCACATCTCTGTGCAAAACTAAATCTCAAGATTATACCGTGTTTCACTGCACGCCTCTTTAAACGTCATCTTACATTGTACCAAAGCCACAATAAGAACGTTAACGCAGTAAAAGCCAAGAAAACCAGAGCAGGGTGTACCTTGTTTAAGCATTTTGAAACCAAATATAACACTTTTAGTTTCATATTACTGCCTTAATAGCACGAAGTTAACTCTCATCATAAATATTTAATCCACGGTAATTACAGCACCAACACAGCAAGTGTATTTCTGTTCAGTCCCTCCCTGCTAGTCATGTGTCTGAGTCACTGTACATTTTAGGGCAAAGGGCAGCGGATCCTTTTTTCAGTAAGTGTTGCTCTCTAGAGGCACATGAAGGATAGAGTCACATGTACTTCCAGTCAGGACTTGTACACCGAACACACACACACACACACACACACACACACACACACACACACACACACACACACACACACCCACACACACACACACACACACACACACACACACACACACACACACAGACAGACAGACAGACAGAGACACACACACACACACACACACACACACACACACACACACTTAGATGAAGGATTTTCCTTTTCCAAAAATAGTTAGTTAAAGTGGCCAGTAAGTTTAAATATAGTACAGGCTGAGGAGAAGGAAGGAGACGGCCTCCTCTCGTTTGTAAATGACGCTCAAACAACGCGCACCATTCATTCCAGGATAAAACCATTCGTGTTGGGAACCTGCGAAAGACTGAAAGTCACTTTAAACAGAGAGCTAGAGGGACACTCCGCTGTGTGTGGGAGCGTGCGTTACAGCTGCTGGAACACACCAAAAAGGCATTACTCATAGAGTTGACCTTTGTGTCACATCCCGTCCTGTTCAAGCCAACTCATCAGAGGTCCTTTTCAGAGGTTGCAGACATGTTTTCTAAGAACCACATCTGATGTCAAACTGCAGCCATTATTTGACAGGACAAGCCTGTTGTTTTAAAAACCTGTTGACTTAATAGAGGATCAACTGCAAACATGTGCTTCAATCTGCCTGCAGGTAAACGTCCTGTTTAAGTACTGAGCTGCATTGTATGGAGCCACGTACAGACCATTAAAAAAATCGGTTGCAGTATTATACATATTCAATATACTTGACTGTTAGTGTGTTCGGCAGCTTTTGAGCATTTTCCCCACATTTCATAAGTGGAAGCATATTCTGAGTTGTCCTGCTGCCAAAAACAGGACCGAGTTCCCTCTGAACTGCATTGAATACCATCTTCTTGTCATAGGAGTTATCTTTTTGTGGAAATCTTTTTACAACAAACCAATACATATGCTACATATAGTTCAATTTGATCTGGTTTTAAACATCTGTTAAAGCCGCAGCATGGTAACAACAAGCCCACCACTGTTTGTCCCCATCACTGAAATGTGAGTAGAATAATATGAAACATATGAAATCAGTGTTCATGCTAGCAAGTAAATGGCCAGTAAAAAAAAAAAAATCATAAGAATCTCTGAGTGTAGATTTTGGAGTGCTACGGTGAACATGGTTAAAATAGCAGTTCTTTTAGGGTTTTGTACTGCTGCTGATGCGGCTGTGTTACCTGCTAGTGTGCGAGGGATAGTGAGCAGCGAGTCATGAACCAGAGGGTCGTCTGCAGAGTTCACTAGCAGCAGTGGCACGTTTACCTGGAACGAAAACAACACAAATTCATACATCAGACAAATGCAAAGAAACAGAGCAAAGAGAGAAAGAGGAGATGATGTGAGGAGGACAGAGCGGAGTTCTTACGTTGTGAATGTAATGTACACAACTCTCCTTCTCGTAGTACTCTTTGAGAGAGCTGTGGCCGTGGAATTTTCTGTTGAAACCCCAAAAACGGGAAGTGTCATTAAATAATCAAACAAACACATCACAAATAATTCATTATCTCACCATTGACAAGTGGATGAACGTTCCTGTTAAGACTCAAAAACACAAATCTGCAATCTACCACATCGAAACAACACACAGAGTGACTTTCACTGGAAGTAAATGGTTCGCTCCTCCACATACCTCATGATGTTGTCGTCGATCTGCATGAGAGATGTCGCTGTGTACAGACGGCCGAGATCTAGATCTTTCACTTTAACTGGGCTTCCCCCAAACAGACTGTGCCTGTAACATGCACAAGTACATACACAAACATTATCCGTAGAACATGCAGTAAGGGACCGTATGAAAATGACTGGTTTGTGTAGAGGGGGCTGAACCTTGTGTTTTTATTTATTTTTCCACAGTGATATTAATATTTCATGTGACTAGGAATACTGCAATAGCCTCCGACCCATATCTCCAAATAATATAACAGTATTGGTACAACTTGATTTACCATTCATAACTAAAAGAGGCAAAGCAAAAACAAATTCAAGATGGTGTACCTCATGGATCTATTCAAATAATACTTTATCATTTGGTTCTTTTATTTAAATAATGGGGTAAAAAAAAATTAAAAGGACTTCTCATACATTCCTAAAAAGTCAGACTACACTCACTTTAGTAAAAAGAAAAAATCATGACCCTCTACCTTTTCTGACCCCTCTCATAATTTGAATGTAGTCCCTTCATTTTAAAGTGTAACACCGACTAAACCTAAACCATATCCTCTTATAAGTTACAGCAGAATAAAAAGGTTCAGTCTCAACCTGCACTGATCTTTGATGGAACTGTGATCTGCCTCTTCAGTTGAATACAATCTCAAAATGGCTGATCAAGATGCACTAAAAAAAAAAAACACCTACAGGGTTAGTCACGGCCCATATGTGGAGTTTAGAGAACGCTTACAGAACTGACGAACCACATCGTCTGTTATATTGGTGAGAATTTAGAGCAACGTTTATTGGCAAACCGCAAAAAAACAGCATGTGGATAAGACTTTGCAGTGATGAAAAACTATTGGGAGGTACTAAAATGTGTGATACCTGTGAGAGAGGATGATTTTCTTCATGTTGTCAGCCATGAGAAAGTTATAGAAACGTCTGAACTGGTCCCACTGTAGGAATGTTTCCTGTGCCCTGAGAGAGAAAAGACAAACACACAGGAAGTTAGCTTTGTGCAGACGGTCTGCATTCCAAACAACACACTAAACGCACCGTGTAATCCACTGGACAAAGAGTCCAGTGGAGAGAAGCAGTGGTGTCGGGCATTAACATGCAGCTCACTGACAGAGACAGGATAAACAAACACAGCAACTAAAGATACTTCACAAATAACTGACCATTAGACGGAATGTTTTTCATTAGCATCTGTGGTCAAATACATCTATAAAAATATGTATTTGTTAATCGCACAGAACGCTGACAGAAGGGCCGTCTTAGGTTTGAACACTGATTTGAAAGCAGAGCATTCATTAAAAAAAAAAAAAAGGGAGAAAAAAAAAACTGCAAACCCAATTTGACAAAAGGCCAGTCTCTACAACACACACACCCTTCTCTGCTGCCATCATCCAACCTTTAACAGACCCAGCCTGTCATGTCTGCCAAGAGACGCCGGCTGCATGTAAAAAAAAAAAAAAAAAAAAACAACAACAACAACAACACAGAAGGTGCGGCTCTAAGGCCCACACGCACGAGCGGTTTAAGAACACACCACCGTAACACATTTGTTTGTCCTGCGTGATTCACAAACGTGACGCTATGCGGACATATTGTTTATTCTGGACACGGTGGCGGTGACCGGGATTTAGGCAAAGATGCGTAATACAGTGTACACAGCCTGAACGCACAAAAAAAAGATCCGCGCGACAAAGTTAAGAGCAAACTGTGGGGGGGGACAGACTGGATGAACTAGTGCGGCGCAGTAACCAACAACCAAGGCTGATGGGACTTCACGACAAATTTCCAGAACGTTGCCGGTCTTGTTGCTCGCACTAAAAAAAAAAAAAAAAACCATCACTGAAGTTTATTGTAATAGAATAGCTGAATGATTAAAAAGCTGACGGAGAGACTTGTAGACGCATACGATCATATTATGCACGCACTACTCATTTCGTGGCATTGTGCGGAGCTTCATGTATATTTACAAATGTGTGCACATCAAGCGCCGGTTGTTGTAAAAGGCGCTTTGATGATAAGATGCATGTTAATCACGAGATGAGAGGGGGGAAAAGAACAACCCACCTGAGAGCGCTGTACCCCTGACAGACGCTGACACAGCACAGCACTCGCTCCTGGTTCGTCCTGTTCTCGCCCAGGAACTTACAAACGATGTTTCCACCCAGACTGAAGCCCACCACCATGAGCTGGGTCTGAGGATAGGTCCGCTTAATGTAGCCGACCATGGCCGCAAACTCCCACGTGCATCCTGTGAGGGGGGGGGGGGAACGGTACGGTTACAAATCAATGTGTAACACCTCTGTAGGACGGAGCGGGGTTTTTTTTCTCTGCTCAGCACTTCCAGCTGAAGGTGCCTTTAGCTCAGAGCGGTAAATGTGTGTCTCATTCAGACCTCATAAATAAGCTCAGGTCTTAAATCTCTTATTATCTGAAACTCTGGGAGCTTTATGTTCACTAACCAGCTCATATAGCCGTTTAGCTTTTACCCTGACATTATTTTGTACAGAGATTTGACATTAGAATACCTTTAAATAAGTCAGATTATAAAAAAAATTGCCACAAAAGGATGTCATTTTTTTTAAGAACTGCTTTGAAGTAATAAGTCTGTAATCACTGCCATTAAAATGTCTTCTGACCAGAGCTTCTTCAGCCTCAACCTCAGCAGAGAATTTGATGAGGGCGACATTTTATTTGACCAAATCAAATCCCTTTTTTCCCCATTTTACAAACTGGGTTATTACATTACAGTCATTTAGCAGACGCTTTTATCCAAAGCGACTTACAATTCAGTATCTATCTACACGCCGTAGGAACAACATACGGGAGCAATTTTGGGGTTAAGTGTCTTGCTCAAGGACATGACCTAGCAGAGCAGGAGCCGGGGATCGAACCACCAACCCTCTGATTGAAAGGTGGCCCTGCTCTCCACTTAGCCACGGTCACCCCCGACCGTTATCATTCCTAGATATTCCTATTGCGGAAAGGTGATTTTGAGGTGACAGGAGTGTGACACCGAAGTCAGCTCTTTGGCCTCACCGTAGGTAAACATGCGCGGAGAGGTGAGCTCGATGTTGGGAAGAGCTCCCAGGTGGTTGAGCACGGCACAGCGGTAGCCATCCTTCTGGGCGTGATCCACAAAGGTCCGGATGTAATGCTTCTCACTGTGGTTCCCGATACCAGGGCATATCACCATGGTGATGTCGTCTGGTGAAACAGAAAGATGGAAATCGGAGAGATGTTAGATGTACGACACTCTCCTAAAGATCACTAGATTTAAAAGGAGCACCGCAGCTGATGCAAAACAAAGGCGAAGGCTTTTTTGTCTGTAATATATGGCTTTAGCGAAGCAGAATGGAAATTGAAACACTACTTTTTTTGGGAACGTGAAACTTAAGCTTTCTGAAAAGTGATCACTGTTGAAGTGGTGGGTGTCAGGGTTTCAACTGAGGCATTCGAGGACAGGAATCCATCTCTAGAACTGTCTTCACATACGGCATTACAACCTTGTTATGCCTCATTTTAAGATTTATAGTCTGATTTTCGTCCATATATCTCAAGTCAAGTTTATACATATACAGCACAAGCCCCACGACACCCTTTTTTTCCCCCCCTGGCCCTCGAATTGAATAAGAAAACACACTACGAAGAACAAAAGAAATGGGCAGCAGGAGGGATCCCTCCTCCAGGACAGACACTCAAAAGGTGTCCCATGAACAGACTCGACAAAAGCAGCAATCACAAGACGACGAAACATGATTACAATATACAAAATACATGATGAGGCCGTAAAGAGCCAAATAGCCATCATCTGTTACGTATTCTCCAACTAGCAGCAAATTAAAAAAGTAGACGTTGATTAAAAGTATCACCTCCTGTTCTGTGGTCCCCCACCGGCTCAAAGAGGTCAAATGTGGCAGTGGCCCCGTCCTGCATGGGTAAGTACTTCCTGACTCCACTCGGGTGAGGCGAGCTCACCCGGCCGAGTTTACCGTACAGCGCCGTCTGGAGGTGACCGCTCTTACCCCACAGTAAGGGAGGAATGTACCTGGAAAACACACAAACACACACAAAAGAAAAAAATGGGAACTTTGCAGTTAAATTGGATCCAGAAACACGAGATTATTCTGCTAATGCACTCGATATAAAAGCACAACGTTACTGCCCGGGAATAGCATTAACAACATTTTATCCGGACCAGATCCATTTGCATTGGTGGTGTATGACGCAGACGTCAACATCCTGGAACATATTTTGCATTACAGAGTCACATTTCTGTTGCAGCTTTGGAAAGATTGCTTCATGTTCAGACAGACATCAGTGTTTAACGTCAGTCTGTTGCTATGCAAGCGCTGTGTGAGCTATGCTGAGTCCCATTTACACATCAGTAGGAGTTAGCTGTAGGAGTCAAGTCCGTGGATTACATCATACTTCTGTGAAATATTGATCTTATGTTGCGGATTAGCCTGAATAAACCATCTTATTGCCACGCTGAGACCAAAAGAAGGCGGACAACTTGACAGGAAACCCCCTTTTAGACACGGTTTATATTTACATGATAGGGTAACCAGCTGAGAAAAACAAAAGGAATAGAATATTATAATTATGGCTGATAATAACAGCTGTTAACAACCAAAAACAACCATTGATCGGCTTTTCATGCAGCGCTGCAGCCGTAAACACACGTTCACAGTAACATCCTGGATGGAATCTTGTTAGATTTCCCGACGACGAGGTGAAGAGCAGCGCAACTGTAACGCAGCGCGGACACCAGCTGTTTACAGAGCACAGAGCTAAACACAGAGACGGTAATAAGCAGCAGAGTTACAACATCAATAGCTACACCCGACCTTTAACCTCGCGTTGCCTCATCTCCGCAGAACAACTACTGCACCTAGAAAACGCACCCTTACATAAGAGCGCTGTCAATCAAAGAGCGGGAATACTTCCATTCGGCGATAATGTAATCACTTGCAGCGTGCGCCGTGATTCGGAGCTTAACCACAGTTTTCTAGAAGGTACTCTGCAGCTTTAATCTCGGAGTCCAGGAAGAGGATGACCTCGTTGTTGTCATGTGGATAGGAGGATAAGCACACCGCCAGTTTAGTTCATCCACAGGAGGCAACCGGCAACTTGAGATGCAAACCGCTATGTTGTTGTTTATTTCCTCTCTTCAGTATTAATAGGCCCAATTTCACTTCTTTGTTTTCAACTGATAATTTACAAATATTGCTGATGTAAAGTAACCTCAAATCAAACCTTTTGAGATTTAAAAAAAATTTAAAAAAATGCACTTTTTGTCGAGTCATTGTTTTGAAATGTAAAGATCTCAGGAGTAACAGCAGGTGAGCCTTTTGTTTGAATCTCACGGAGTGCTTTTTTTTTTTTAAAAAAGACAGTGACGTGTGCTGTTGTTCCTCACGGCTGTTAGGCAATGGAAAAGGAAACGGATGCGCTACCGTGGTTTGATGAAGCAAAGATCTTAGGTCCAGATCAGAGGCCAGAAGTAATGTCACGGGCCTTTGATAGCAGCAAGCTGGGGGAAAAAAAAACCAGAACGCTCCCAGCAAACATGAATGAAGCCTAAATGGCTGGTTCCTAAAAATAAAATCAACAATCTTTATCGCTCTCGTTTAACTTTTCATTTACCAGTTGACTCTTGTTTCTGTTCGACGAATACCAGACTAAACAAAAAGGCAGAAACGTATTTAAATAGAGTCAGTTAACTATCGGCTGCTTTAACATCAAGGACAAAGTTGCATAATACTAAGCAACCAGCTGAGGCGTGTTCCTTTTTCAAATTAAACTACTGAAGGCGTGTAAGTTCCTGTAGCTGAAAAGAAATCCAGCGAACACCAAGATGTTCTTGAGTTCTGGATTGTCCTCTCCGTCAGCCAACACCCCCTGTGTGCACGTTCCCAAACACAGCTAAACTACGCTGCTGCTAACCTCACAACACCCTTCCAATGCTTTCCACTGTGTAATTGATCTCTTGTTATACAACAACACAGCAGGGTCACAAAATGTGACTTCTACACGACGCAGACGACGCCAACGGCAACATCCGCGCTGCCGACAGGTTTCCAGGGCTTCAGCCATCTCACTTACAAAATATGGCCGTTCAGGAGGGAACGATAACAAGCCAGTCGCAAACGTAAACATCGGCGTGGCCTTACGATTCCCCGACTTCACTCGCTGAAAGGCAAACGGCTCCGCAACAATCGGTTACATAAGCAGACACCCGTGATGAAGCCTTGAGGAGAGCTGAAAGTGTCACAACACCAGCAGACCACGTGATATGGACAAACAATGGCGTTTACTTTGCTAAGAAAGGCAGGCAGAGGGTTTACTGGCTGCTAACCTGGTTTAGCGTACACAAGGAACCCTGCCTACCACCACCCTGCATCAACAACCACTGGTTTGCATCAGTTATTATAAACCAAAATGGAATATTCAAATTTGGAATTGCCCTGAGGGAGAGACTTGCATCGTCATATATGCAAATGGATTGTGTGCGCCCTGCGGTGAACAAGTCTATATTTGTGAATGTGACAACCCAATCTACCTTTGGGATAATTCCGAAAAAACACAGCCTGGTGTTTAATTCATGCCAGAGCCGACGGCACAGCCAGAAATCTCTGGTACAGAAACAACTCTGGGAGCACTGATGACAGATGGGACCGCCGCCAGACAAACCGCTACCTTTCGCTCACAGCCCCAGATGGCCAACAAGCGGTGCCCATCGCCATGGAAATGCTTTTTTTTTGAGTGACAAGACCGGAGAGCTGAGAAGGCGACTCACTCTTTGGTCAGCTGAGGACAGGACTTGAGAAGGAAGCGGTTGAGGGCCGTGTCCTGGTAGGTGAGGTCCGGGGGTGCGGTGGGGCTCTTGAGGTTCAGGCAGCGGACGAGGACGTAGAGCACCGTGGCAACCGCCGCCAGCTTCATGCCGTCGAACATCGCCGGCAGCTCCGGAGAGATGGTGTGCACGTCTGACTCGTGGGGGCTCATGATTACTCTGGAAAACAAAAACCAAAAAAAAAAAACACAGCGGCACACGCTTGTTTCAGTGCTTTAAAAACACCCATGACTAGTACAAAATAATACAATTATTTTCATGAGCGTGTGGTTGGCTGCGATTAGGCATTTCAGATGATGTCTGACTGACCTAAATATTCCTCTTGGTGCCCGGGGCGCCGCAGTGACAGATCTGTGGGAATATAGAGTGAGAGCGTCACATAAAGCACAGGCACTTATTTAATACACTCACCTTAATTACATTACGGCTTACGAAGCGACAA
The DNA here is from genome assembly GCF_023349555.1 of Cebidichthys violaceus. Classification (NCBI taxonomy): domain Eukaryota; kingdom Metazoa; phylum Chordata; class Actinopteri; order Perciformes; family Stichaeidae; genus Cebidichthys; species Cebidichthys violaceus. Next base: position 2,287,966 of record NW_027176484.1, on the reverse strand, counting down.
AAGGAAGTCTCACAACATTAAAAGATAGAAGCGCTGACATTACTTTGAATAAATCATTACATCTAGCAAGACACGCATCGCTTCTGCTTCAACGCACCGACACAGTTATACCTCAACCTGTTAACTTAACAGTTGAAGATGTTCAAAGCATTAAACAAATTGCAGGAAGAGAAAAAAAAAAAAAAAAAAAAAAAAACAGGAACTGTCGAGTGTTCAGAAAGGCCACAGAGCATCCTGCCGCAAGAAAAAAAAAGAAAAGGGGGGAAGTTGTGGTGCAGGATTTCATATAAATATGACGGTGTTTTCCATTGTTATTAGGAAGTAGCCAAAATAAATGAACATACAAACAAACATGTGTTGTTATCATTGGTATAGAAAGCTGACATTGTACTGTTACTTACATTTTCTGTTGAAGTTAGCCTCCAACAACTCCGAAGGTTTGAAGAGGTGAAGTCACAGTGATGCGGTCAACCCTAAAGACAAACACAGAAAATGCAATGACCCTTTAATTAATTATAGTAATCGAGTATTATTTCACATTTTCCCTGAAATGATGATGCGCGTCATATATAAATGACTCGACTACTTTCTTCTTATTCCAGCGTCTACTGACTCCAGGATAGATGCACCATGTCACCGTTCAGTAATTAAATGAATAACTCAAAAGGATTTTGATCATGAATTAATCCTCAGTCATATATGAGGTAAAACACTATTCAAAGCTCTTCATTCTCACAACACAATCAGTCCACCTGGATGTATTAGTGCTGTGTCTTTGACCTTTAAGGTGTGTTTATCTCCCCACATATTCTTAAAGCAATTGAGTGCATTGCTGATTTAGGAGTGGTGTGTGTTGCCAAAGAGGAGAAGTTGCCACAACTGCTCTCACACCCACTTTAAATTTAGATTATCACCTACAAATAGTTTCAAGCTCTGTCTTTTTTAGACGTGATGGATAAATATAAACACCACCTGTTAACAAAACTCAGGTCCAAATCAGACATGGTGCCAGAATCACCCACCAGCTGCGTAAAAGTAACTCCATTAAATGACCCGTCTGATGCACTGTAAACAGACCCAGTGCGTAGCTGTATCTGGCAGTTGTGTCTCGCTTTTAATGCCAAGACAAAAAAAAAAAAAAAAATGTGTTTATTATGAGCCACGCTGTGTCACTTCATATGCGGTCCGATGTGGCATCAGATCAAGCTGCTAACATTAGCTCTTTCTCTCTTTGTCACGACTCCTAACGAGCCGGAGAGGAGTCTACGGACACAAGGGCACAGATACCGACGCTGGTTACGCATAGCGAGACATTTTGTTATAGATAGGCACGTGTCTGGACGCCAACAACAACAAAAAAAACAACAGGGAATGAACCTGTACATCTGTGTTATGTTTGTCTGAGAGCAGGCCAAAAAAAAAATAAAAAAATCCCCGTCGCATCTTCCGTCGCCCTACTGGTCCAGAGAATGAAAACACAGAAGCAGCATCTTTGAAATAAGCTACTTACCCCGTTAAAGAAAGAAAGAATCAGCTCCCTGCTGCTCAAACGCGACAGGCTTCGTTGTTTTTTGCTATACTCGCGGCATGTCGTTTGTTTGTGTCGGTCTGCGTGGCTCTAAACCGTAGCGCTAGCTCCTGGATGCGTAGTGCGTACTCTTGATTCACAACTGGCTGAAGCAGCAACAGCGAGCTCTCGCATGCTGGCTCTCTGATTGGTTAAAAGGGACGGTGACGTAGCACTAGAGCTCATTTTCCACGCCTCTTTATCTGTGAAACTGTTACAATGCCACTTTCTCACATCGTTTGTGATGTATATCTTGGTCATAGAATATCCTTTTTATACTATGTTTCCTTTTCTTTAATGATAGTGTTCCAGAAAGTCACATATATTATAAAAAAACTGATAATTTCCTGAAAGTGACAGGCACGTGAGCAAAAAACCTGTTACATAATAGTTCAGCTACACTGATCTCCATTTGCTGGCATGCACCAGCAGATACTGTTATCATTGATTGGCTTACCTGATACGTTTTGGATATGATTTATATATCAACAAATACAAATGGTGTTTAATTTACAACTTTAGGAGCATAAACATCCACTACAAGGCATGTAGTGCACATTTGCAAGAGCGTGTTACTTATTGCATGTACAGGTCACTGCTGTATACGTATGTATATTTAATTAATCACGGATGTGAAGTGACCAATGAGTCTTAAGTGACTCTAGCTATTAGTAAGAGGACAAACTCGAGAAGATGTGATCATTGTTGCAAGTACAACTTAATATCCACGTGATGGCGACAGAGTTTAACAGATTTCTTTATGACGCTCTTTAACCCCAGTCATTTAAAAATAACAGTAAAATTAAGTTTATTTATGCTGGGTTTGTTGTGAAAACAGAACAATAATGCAATGTCTAAAGTAAAGTAGACTATTATTTTTGACAATTCAATGTTTACTTTCAACCTTCATGAACAGTTAAATGCGAGAGGAAACAAAATGAACCATGATTCTGTGGCTTCATTATAATGTAATCACTGGTGGGACAGGTATGGCCTTTCTAATTAAATGTGTTATTATTATCCAGAGTTAATGAATAGTAACCTAATGTGTGGCGTTGTAGTAATAGGTCCTTTAAAAAGAGGGAAGCAGTGGACTGGCCTCAGACCTGGAGGTGGATGGGCGCTGTGCCTGCTGTGTTCCTAAATAGTTGGCACGGGTCAAATGCGGAGTTTTCCCACGGGGATCGGATTAATCCGAAGTACTAAATTGTTAGCTCACTCCAATTTTCACGCTTCTCTCCCACATTGGACGTTGGGAGTATAGGACCTCAGAAATAAGCCCTGAGGTCCACACAGGCCGATTATTTGATGTGTGTTTACATGTTATTCTGAGCTGCAGGTATGTTCACCCTTGAATGGGTGCGTAACCCGCCCTGTCAATATAGGGGGTAGTGTTGCCTTCAAATGCTCATCATAAAAAAAGGTTATTTAATATATTTTCCTCTGGCAGGAGGCTGCGGTCCATCAGGACCAAGACCTCACGCCACAATAAATCTCATCTGCAGTTAGGCTCATCAATAAAGCCCAGGACCCCCACTGACTCGGACATTTACATCCTGAGGACAATTTCCTACAGTTACACATCTTTGCACAACTTTTCTCTATTAATATACACTCGCAACTTTAATAACATACTTGTTTTAACGTACTCTTATTTGTTTGTTTGTTTAATTACTATATTTTTATTGTCTATTTTAATAGTTCCTATTTTTTTAATGTATGTCTTATACAATTGCACTGTGTTTATCACTATGCACCAATCACTAAGCCTTAATGTTTAGGTAGCCTACTTGGCAATAAACCGTTTTCTGATTTATGTTAACGAGATGGAATTAGGTGAATAAACCCTGTAGCTAATTAGGTTTTCTTTATTAATCAAATAGGCTTTATGAAAGTAAACAAATAAATATGAAATAAATAAAAAATCACAACAAGAAGAAAAAAACAACCCACTTTGTCTTAATTGAATAGGCATCTTTTGTTCCAAGTTATAAGAATGACCGAAAATACAAGGCACCTCTAAATTAGTCAAAGAGCAACAATATGTATTGCACAAAGGCACAATAAACTACCATGGATGGATACAGAAGGACACGTTACTGTCTCGATGTGTTTACAGCGGAGCTCTCCGCCCATTGAACGTCACATGTCCTTAACTCGGGTATTATAATCCCAGCTGCCTCATTCATCCCCTTCGTACTTCCTTTATATGCCCGTCGGAATTCCGATATTTCCGACAGCCCTTTAAGGCAGCATTAGGTAGACGTTTAGCGCAGCGAACAAACAATCGTGCGGAACAAAACAAAGTAAGAGTAAACAACCATGAAACGTCCCGGAAATGTATTAACAGCTACGTTTGCAACATGTACTCTTCTACTTTGCCTGTGTTCAGTCAGAGGTAAGTCCTTTTTAAACCATTCGACACAAATCTGTTTAATCGCATTCATTCAGAGCTCTTGCTGTCTGTTGATGCTTTCTTGTGTAGAACCTCATAGGTTTCTACTTCTAACACCACACTTTGTTTTCCCCCAAATATTCCACTGGAGGACTTTGGCACAGAACTATGACAGGCCTAGCTAATCTTGTTTTCCATGCCATTTTTCTATGTATCTCATTAAGGTAGTTAGTTTACCCTTCAGTAGGTCTTCTCCTTTTACTGACTCTTGAGGATCTAGTTTTGTTTTTTCCTACTGGGTGTCAATGTCTCTTGGTGATGGGGAAAACTGGGGGCTTTTGTCTTTCCTCAGTAAACAACCACTGGATGCCAAATGTCTTTCATTGTATAGCTTTTAATGTAACAATTACAACGTTCTCTTCTTTATCATTTCCCATCCCCAAATTACCCATGAAATACATTCAGGGTTCAGTCATGGAAATATGCAGGTTTACCAGAACGCAGTAAATATGTCATTTGTAAGTCCTTCATCCCAACAGGCCATCGTATTATTGTCACGGTAGCATGAGTGATGAAATGTGAGACTACTCTGTTATTACATGTGAGGCTGCTCTGTTATTACAAAGTTCTATTTTACACAGTGATAATACCATAAGAGGCAGGTTTGTAAAATAGATGTTAGTGAAATGTAATTATTTCCTGCAAACATTTTATTTGAGCTTACATTTTAATGTATTGTTGACCATGTGGGCATCTTTCTGGTCATACAAAGAGATGGGAGGGGGGGGGGGGGGAATAACACCATTATGTGCTGTTGTCTGGAGTCGACACACACCAGCTGTCCACCCACCTGACTTCAGTTCAACTCCTTGCTCCTTGCCCACCTGTCAGTCAGGTGTGCTGCGTGTCCTGAGCCACTCTCGGGCTGCTGCGCTGTCATGTTGTGTAACCGCTCGTTCCTGAAAGAGCTGCATGCATCTGTGCACCCTGGCTAATCCTGCAAGCTCTTAATCCTGCACACGGACACGTTCTGTTGTCAGGGTTGGCTGCATAAAAACGTGTTATTTGTTGACACCTTACCTTTTATGAAAGTTCAATCCGTTGCCAAATGTTAATTTCAGCGAGAAATGCTAGCTGTTCTCCAAAAGACACCGTTTCTTAAATACAGAGCTGAAAAAGACAAACAAATAACATTTCAACATTTATTCATGGGGCGATTTTTTTAGGATTTTTGTAAACAATTTTATTAAACTTAACATCTCACTTTTCTTTTGTTGTTTAAAATGTTTCCTCTGCTCAATTAGATCGTCTGTCAAAATGCTCAGATTTGTTCTCACACTGTAACATGTCTGTTCCTCATCAAAGCCGTGTCTGCAATAGTTCTCAGAGGTTTGACAACAACAGTTAGAGAACGGTGACAAAAACCATGTCCGCCGACTCAATATCGTGATTCTAGGCCTCATTGTTGAGTCTGCAGTTTGCAGCATTCGCACAAAAAGGCTGTTGCTCGGAGCTTGAATGACTCTGACGTGGCATCGATGGTGACTCAACGGGGTTGGTTTGAAAAAAAACAGAACACGAAGTTAAGCCTTTGTAAATTTAACAGCTTCAGTGTGACTCATAAATCTGTGCCCTGCCACTCCCACTGGAGGTCTATACCATAATTTTCCTAATCCAGCCAGGATCTGTGACTCAGCACTTTGGGTGCACCGCTGCTGTTACAAAGGCCAGACACTGCAGCAACAAAGAAACGCAGTAGATCAGATTCAAAACTCAGCACTAAGAAGGTCACACAATGCCACAAATACATCCCAAACTCAGCATGCTATGTTACCATTGCCACTTTTAATGCTACAGGTAGTGCTATTGTGAGAACCCTGGTGATGTCATCAGAGGTATTGTGGCTTGGGTGTGTGGGGGTGTGGAGTTTGAAAGGCCTTTTAGCAGGGAGGGAGCGTCTAATAAAATTCACTTTTAACAGGAAGTATCGGGAATGTGGGATCTTGTATTTTGGAGTCTTGCTTTTTGAATCTATCTCTTCCTAAGTCCCCCCGGCTTTATGAAAGTGCAATACTAAATTGCTGGAGGCCACCTTTTTGAATGATTTGGTAATGATACTCTTTGTTTTCTCTTCTCAATCTTCTATATTTTCCTCTATTTAACTAAATCCATTCATTTGACCAGAATGAGTTGTGACAACCTCCAGAGAATTAGTGGGAGCTTGTTCTGCTCATCTGTGGCTTGAATTTAAGCGATAGCATAACAAGATCAGGAGGCTAAATGTTTCCACATTCACAGGCCAGCAATTGATGCAAAACAACATGTGTTGTTGCTGCACTGCACTGTCTGGTTCCCTGTAGCTACTGACAGTGGAGAAATTAGTGTCTCTGGTATTCACGGTAACGAGTCAATTACCACCGTTCGACAACGAAATGGGTCAAAATGCAAATTGCATAGGCGGTAGCTGTGTTGAGGTGTAGTGGGATGGATTCCTGATGAAGTGGTTTTATAACTCCCTGTTTCTCTCATTTCCTCAGGTGACTACTGTGAGGTGAATGTTTGCCATAACGGAGGAACATGTGTGACAGGGATAGGAGAGGATCCGTTCATCTGCATCTGTACGGATGGCTTCGGTGGAGACAGCTGCAACCTGACAGAGATCGGTACGGCAAAGTGGAACCTCTCGGAATGGAAAAAGGCCGGTTGCGTCGGACGTCTTTAAACCAGTTCTCTTCCTTCTTTCTTCATTCTCAGGACCCTGCAGTCCGAACCCCTGCAAGAACGACGGGTCGTGCAAGATCATCACTCCAACCAGACGAGGAGACGTTTTCAACGAGTACGTCTGCAAGTGCCAGCCCGGCTTCGAGGGAGTGCACTGCCAGACCAGTAAGTTCTTTTGTGGATGTGATTCATGAGTCTGAGTTGCCTCTCTTGCCCTGTGGATTTTATTCACATTCACCATCAATATCTTTAAATTTGTACTGTCAGTTGTTTTTTGTTGATATTTTGCTATCTATTCAATTCATTCGGAAAGCTTTTATTTAACCATGAAGGTGCTGACGTGCAGGAAACAAAAGCACGCAAATGAGAGTGAATGAGATAGAACGTCGAGCCAAATGTTTGTCCGACAGGCAGAGTAATAGAAATAGCAGTGCGGGCTCCACTTTCGGCAGACTTCTCTGTGAACACATGAGCATTTTCCATCCCGTCACATCATCAGCGGTGAAAGAGGTGCGTAGTCCGCTCAGCATTTCCATGAAAGAGCCTCATTCAGCGGGTTCTGCGGTCATTCTGTTTGGCTAATTACTAAAAGACCACTCCAAGTCTCTTAGCATGCAGACGCCCCCTCCTCGTAGGTCCAACACTGCAACCGTTTGTGCTCAAGCTCAACCAAATCAGATGAAGATGGAGTTTGATAAAAGTGAATCCTATCACATCCTCTTAATGTAATGACTCGGAAATTATCGCTGAATTTTAGGTTTATCAGTGGAAGAATGACTTGAAATAATTAGAAAAGGAAGGAAATAGAGGATTATTTTTCTCTGGCCGTGAAAACAAATATAAGTAACTTGCATGACTTTAATTCTTGCTATGACTGAAGAGGCCTTTTTATTGTGAATGAACAGCTCTCCCTCTCGAGCCCACAGCCTGACCACCAATTGTAGTCCTCATGCAGTGTGGTCGTCCACTCCCAAACATTTTCTAATTTTGATTCAGTCAGACGTCACAGGAGGTTTAAACCGTCCCATAAATGATATAGAGTAAATGCACAGACATACAGTCATACTTGGCACGAAGGGCACGTCAACAAAACATGTGAAAACTAATCCCAGCTCGAATCAGTGAGGCTATTTCACGGCCCTTCTCTTAGTAGGATCACCTGTTTCTCAGTGTTATCGGCTGTGTTGTGCCGGTCTTGTCACAGCCATACAGGCATGTGTTTCTAAGTTGTGACCAATCCTCTTAGTGTTAACGGGAAAAAGAATTAAACTGACCCGTGTGGCATTACATCAACCTGTCATGTGCTTAAATTCTGAAGTCTGGAGTTAGTAAGAGAGGTGAACTAAGGCCGGAGAAGTTACATTTAACTCAACATGTTCCCGTGGGGTCTTATTTTGTAGTTTGTACCGAATGTTAAACACATCTTGGCTCATAAATCAGCAGATTCAGACGTTTTCTTCTGTATCAAAAGTCATCCAGGTTGATTGTTGTCTGTGCAATAGGAAAACGAGCTGCTAGTAGCCAAAGCAGCAGGACTTTACAGGATACAGCTGCAACCAGAAAAACAGTTAAATACTCAGACATTCAATGTAGAATAGCTTTAGTGCATTGGTGACATTCATTGCAGGATAACGCTGACTGATGTTCCAGATGTGGTATTTTAACCACGTGATCGGACATCGTTCAGGGCACTGCGAGGCTCGAGAGAAGACAGGAAACTGAAGTTAGGCGTTGTCTTAAAAAGGAGCTTAACTTCAGTTTCCTGTCAAGGGAGCTTGTCCGATTTTCGTCAATAACTCTCTCATTATTTTTTCTTTCAATAAGCGTTTCAATATATTTCTATCTGTATCTCCTCCCATTGCATGCACACACAAAAAAATAATACAGTATGTGGCCTGTATTTAGTCAATAGCTTCATTTTCATCACCAACTACATTGATCTGGGCTATAATCTAGAATAGCTATAACAATTTAATGCAAAAATACATAAACAGATACAAACATTAGCTTTGTGTGTCATCCTGACACACCCACACACACACACACACACACATCGATCGACTCAGTTGGCTGTGATTCGCTAGTTGTGTTTAGCAGTAAGTGTTTAGCAAGCAACGGGAAGAGGAGCTGTACTCAGACCTGATCTGGCTGCAGTGAAGATTGTCTCAATTGTCTCAAAGGCGAGGTTTAGGGAAACATCATAAACATCCATTAAGATCCAGTCAAAACCTTTAATTTCAGGAAGGAGCCACTTTTTTTTTGGCCAGATCATAATGTATACATGCAAAGACTATAGTTACCAACGGAACTTAATACAGTTTTTCCGGCAAAACAGCTTCTTATCGGCTAGTTACTGGACTCAAGAGCCCAGATTTTTTAAAAGAAAAAAAAAGTATTATATTGCTTGGTCTTATGTCTGAATAGTGGTTGAACTGTCATCTCTCTAAAAAATTGTTTTAGCATCCCCCTGGGAAAATAATCAGGCCCTTTTATCACGTCATCATACTGAGCTAGACAAACCATGCAGACATCCTGGTCCAGCATGCCACCTAGTGGACACTAGAAAGCATTACGTGTGCAGTACAGGAAGTGACCACAGGCTTGCTTCGTTACTATGGCTACTGTGGAGGAAAACAAGGCGTTTGTCTGTGAAGCAAGATCTTAAGTTGATCGAGACAAAGCTGGGAAACCGTGCATTTGACAATTTTATCAGCAGAAATACAGAATATATTGTAAAGAGACGTTTGTCCGGCTGTCAGAGCTGTTATTATTATTATACAGTACACAATACATAAACAGTTTGTGGGCTGACTGATGATGAATGGATAGAACCTCCTAAAATCTCCTGCGTATGTTCACATTCATCGAGTCACGGCGCAGAATTACAATTATCAACCGTGACCTTTCACCTTTAACTGGCTGAGCCCTTTAAGCTGGCTGCCAAGAGGGTCCCGCCTCCTCAGTGCTGCCCTCGGGGTCACTTCTGTCATCGTGAACAATTTAAGAGAAACTACTTATGTTGGAGACACAGTCAGGCTATTGTAACCCTCCACCTGCCTCAACCTCCCTCCGTTCTCTGTCTGAGGGCCCGTTTGTGGCGCAGGTGTGCACCACATCTCTTAACAAATCATCTTTTTTGTGAGTCCTGACAGACAGTTAGTTTGAGGAGTTGAAAATAATGCAGTGAGTTGCTGTCTTTGTTCAGATGTGAACGACTGTGCCAACCAGCCCTGTAAGAATAGAGGGATATGTCGGGATCTGGACGGCGACTACACGTGCCAATGCCCCTCACCGTATGTTGGAAAGCAGTGCCAGCTAAGTACGTCCTACTTTTCCTAAAAAAAAAAAAAAGTTTTCAAAAGGTGTAAATGAAATCTAATTTCAGTATTTTACTCGTAGTGGTTAGTCAAGCATAAGTAAAAGTGATTTTAAGTGGAAAACTTTGAAAATACACAATAAAGTGCCTAACGTTTTTTTAACATTAGGCACATTAGGGTGATCGTGGCTAAGTGGAGAGCAGGGCTGTCTTTCAATCAGAGGGTCGGTGGTTCAATCCCCAGCTCCTGCTCCACTAGTCTCATGTCAATGTGTCCTTGAGCAAGACACTTAACCCCAAAATTGCTCCTGTCTGCCTACGGTGTGTAGATAGATACTGAATTGTAAGTCGCTTTGGATAAAAGCGTCTGCTAAATGACTGTAATGTAATGTTAACACCACAAAAAAGTTGCAATGTGATTTAAACTGTAGAGAGGTAAAACAAAAATTCAAAACTCCTCACAAACAGGAGAACGTGTAGTAACTTGCTTGATAATATTTGATATTTAATTTAATATTTGTGTCCCAGGTTGCATTTCTCTGCTGGGGATGGAGGGAGGAGCGATCGTGGAGTCCCAGATTTCAGCTTCCTCTTTGCACTTCGGCATTCTGGGTCTTCAGCGCTGGGGCCCGGAGTTGGCCCGGCTCAACAACCAGGGCATCGTCAATGCCTGGACCTCAGCCGCCCACGACAGGAACCCCTGGATCGAGGTGGGAGAACCGACCTCCGAGCACTTTAAAATCACGAGGCTGCTGACCGAGAGCTGACTAACACCTGTTCTCTTGTTGACGACAGATCAATATGCAGAAGAAGATGCGTCTGACGGGCATCATCACGCAGGGTGCCAGTCGCATGGGTACGTCCGAGTACATCAAGGCCTTCAAGGTGGCGAGCAGCTTCGACGGAAACGCTTATGTCACTTACAGAGAGGACGGCCAGCGGAAGGACAAGGTTGGAGGACCGCCCTTATGTTTAAACACAAGTAACTCACAATGTCTACCAGCAGAACGCTTCTCTTTCTTCCGATACTCGCCTAATTTCCTGTGTCCGTGGGCTGCAGGTTTTCATTGGCAACACAGATAACGACAGCACCAAGACCAACCTTTTTGACCCTCCTGTCGTGGCCCAGTACATCCGCATCATCCCCGTGGTTTGCCGCAGGGCCTGCACGCTGCGCATGGAGCTGGTGGGCTGTGAACTCAATGGTAAACACGCAGAACACATCCGGTTACAAATGAAATGTGCACAACCGGTACAGAAGCTTACTATTATGACAAATGTGATGTTATTGAAAAGGAACTACAAAGTTAAAGCCTCTGTGAACTTTCCATTTTGAACATTTGTTTTTCAAAAATATATATAATACTCCTTGAAGCAGTCTCTTTTGTTTCACTGTCTCCTCTGTCTATTGTTTTGGTGGGTTTATTTCTTCTTGCGCTTAAAGCTGCATGACGTGGCTTCCATCCAGCCGTGGTCAGATAGAATATGAATGGTATAGACAGTATTCTGTGTGTAGACCTCACTGTGCAACAGTTAAAGCAGCAATTCCAAGCACACACGCACAGAGCGAGAAAAATAACACCGCCATCTTCTTGTCCTTCTTTAAACGTAACACACTTACACAGAAACATGGTGGATGTTTACACACACTCCACACACATTAGTGCATGCATTCCTCTGCTCTGTACGCCTCTTTCTGCTTCGTCTTCTTGGTCGGTCTTGGGTGTAAAAATGATTTGAATCAATCACATTCTTCTGAATATTTCTTCAGATGGATGAAAGTTGAATTTAATTTCTTCGGGTGTGTTCTTTTTTTTCTTCTTCTCTTTCCTCTTTCTCTTTCTGTCACTTTTGGTTTCCCCATCCTCCCTCTTTCCGCCCGCTTTTGATTCACAGTCTATTCAAACACGGCAGGTTGCTCAGAGCCTCTGGGAATGAAGTCTCGCCTCATCTCGGATGGGCAGCTTTCGGCCTCCAGCTCTTTCCGCACGTGGGGCATTGATACCTTCACGTGGCACCCTCAGTTCGCCCGACTGGATAAGCAGGGAAAGACAAACGCCTGGTCTCCTGCACACAACAACCGCTCAGAGTGGATCCAGGTGAGGGGGATGGGGGAAATGTCACTACTGGTAAAAGTGTCCTTGCAGGTGTTGCAGAGTATCAGTGTTTCCTTTGTTCCTTCACCAGGTCGATTTAGAGAAGACGAAGCGCCTCACAGGCATCATCACTCAGGGCGCCAAGGACTTTGGGGTGGTGCAGTTTGTGACACTGTTTAAAGTTGCCTACAGTAACGATGGAGAGTCATGGAGTATGGTGAAGCAGGAAGACACCGGCAATGATAAGGTCAGACATGTGTATATATATATATATATATATATGTACGTCTTCATAAATGAGTCTCATTTCAATGCAGAGCCTTTTTTTTCTGATGCATTTTTGCTTAAAAAGTAACACTTAAAGTTTGTAAAATGAAGTCAAACCCTTTCTGTTCTCTATTTTCCTTCATGATGCTGAGATGTATTTTTTTTATGTCTCTTGCCCGAGAAGTGGAGCCGTGGCTTCTCTCTCCAGAACTAGGACATTGTTAGTTACAATAGCCGGACCCAGATGATCCAATAAAACTGTAGCTTTGATGTTTTTACTGAGCGCAGAGCCGCAGCAGGCTCATGGCGTAATGACGCTGCCCGGGGGCTTCGTCCGAAAGGCTCTGAACGTCTGGGGTGGGGCTGCAAGGATCTGGGTCGTCAGGTTGTCAGAAGGCAGCACAGCTCAGTTTGATTAACAGCCCCGGATGGTCCGCTCAATAAGACATTCAGCCGACGCATTAACCCAAACGTGTACGTTGCAGGATGCCCACTTCCTTCCCCATCACCTGGTTCTTTACAACAGAATTGTCCGCTCTTTGCGAACTGAACACACTTAGACAGAACATGCTTTATACAACAACTTCTGCTTAATAGTTGATCGTTTTTACTTTAACCATAACCGTGACGTTTATTCCCAGCTTTTCCAAGGCAACGTTGACAACAACACCCACAAGAAGAATCTATTCGAGCCTCCGTTCTACGCCCGGTACGTCCGCGTCATCCCCTGGGAGTGGCACGAGCGCATCACTCTGCGCATGGAGCTGCTGGGCTGCGATGATTAGAAACTCATCAGTCAGTCATCTTCTCAGTGCTCCATCCTTCATCCGGTCGCTCCATCGCCTCAAAGCACAGCAGGGGAATAAAGGTCCCGTTGGCTGCTGGGACTGTGACACTTGTAGCACTTTCTAACTTTAATGTTTAATGTTAATAATATTGTTTTGACATTGCTCACAGAGAGTCCTTTATGAAGTGATACGTTGAATTTGAATAGCTTTGGATAAACACTAAATTTGCTCTTAGTTCGTAGTATTTACTCATGATTTCAGGTTCTCGTAAGTCGGTAGACGTGATAGTTGCGCTCTTCACCTCTTCCAGTTGTACTCAAAGCTAAATTGCCAGTTTTAACCAGTTAGCGACCCGACCTATTTGTTCTAACAGTCTGCAGAGGACAGATGACAAACCGCGGTTTAGTGACTCGAGCACGAATGACGCAGGGCCTGTGCAATAATATTTGGGCTTTCCGACAATCCTGGAAGAGGTTATGTCCAAGAGTAGAAAATGTAATCTTTCAAATTTGAACTGCAGCCCTCCGATCTGTCAATCAAGTGACTTTTCATGTTTTCTTTCCACATTTCAGCACATTTTTCCACTTCATTCTTACAAATAGTTTCATCGCATTTAAATCCTTTTTACAACAAATGTGAACTATGTAGACAGATGTGTAGAAAATAAACATTGTTTTACATTCTTTTTTTATTATTGTTATTCATTGCTGGTCTTGAACTGAGATCGTTTATTAAATATTTTTAAAAAGGAATTGTTTCTTTTAGCTGTTTCAAGAGACACAAAACATGTCTTTGTCATGTGGTATGAATTGATATACTGAATGTCACCAGTTACATAATAGCTTATTTCCCACTGCTGGCTATAAGAGTCCCATTAGGTCAGACAATGTCCATGCCTGATCAAATGTTCCGCATGAGCAGACTGGTCATTGAGGCCACATACATACAGGGGACACAAAGGGAGCAGCATGAAGGAGAGGAACTGTCCGTTTAGGAAGCGTTTCTGCATTGTTCAGAAGCTGGTATAACTGTAGCATAACGCTGGCCAAAGATAACAGCAGAGGAAGGTAACGTATGACTTTGTATTTAATGTGAAGCTCTCAGAACAGAATTCAACTCAAACATTTCCAATACAAACCTGCTGCGTCTCTTCACACACTGTCCCAACCACGACAGATATGTTGGGATTCTTCTCTGGGCTACCGGGCTTTGGTCTGCTGTTAACACGAGTAATTACACCCTGTTAGGCACTCAAATCCCTGCTAAACTCACAGTGCTGGTATGTCTGGCCCCTGGCAACAACCTTTCATCTCTACGAAATGAATACGGTGGAGGACGGAGCATCTCCAACACATCTGTCCTCACTGTGGGTGTCTATGCCTTACTGCATAGATGTGTATTTCTCGCATGTTTTGCACAACGTAGCACATTTTCCTATAAAAGATCACAGAGCCTCCGGGAGTAAAAAAAAAAAATACAGCTACCAGCTGGAGTCAAACAGCCTCTGCAACAAACATCTGCTTTCAGAGAGTTTGGGATTTTTCCTCCACAAACAGCTGTACAACATGAGCTTAAATCGTATGGTTGGCCCTACTGTAATAAGAACAATAGTGATTCTGTAACTTGGGTTTAGAGAAAAACAACTCATCTCTACTTTAAGATGGTTAGTAATTCACCAAGTGCACTTAAACTGCCTTGCGGTATAACATGTTATCACATTTGATAAAATCATATTTATTCACTCTAAAGCAGAGTCAGCAGTCTGAACCCTCTCCTAAAATAAAACTGAACAGTTATAGGATAAATAACATGGTGTTTAGTTTGAGATTCAACTGGAAACAAGTTTTTGGGTAAAATGTTATGTTTTTGTAGTTTTGCAGAATATGTTGGTAAAATGCAAAAAGACATTTAGAAAAGCACATTTTACAAATTTACTTCTAAAAAATAAACAAAAAGCAATATTTTTTGGTTCCAATCTTAATTTGCGTAGCTCTACTTTAACTCTAAATGTGAGATACTGATGGATGAACTTGGGGACATATTGTCCTCCATTCCTCACTGCAGAAACACCCTCAGGTAGGTTTCCAGTCCAACAGCTTGATCGCGGTAGTTCAGCATTACAGCCCTCTCACTCTTTAACCAAACGTTAGATTACACGAATCCCTGACTGACTACAGATGCACCTGTTTTATTTTAGACTGGAGGAGACTTAAAATGACGCTTTTTGGTCTTTGACCAGAAACCCACTGTGCGCTCACCTGCGACCTCTTGAAGAAACGGATTTATCCTCATCGGACTTCTGACTTCTGCTCCTCAACCTCGAAGCTTTCCTTTCGACACGGATTTAAACCACGCAAGCAGAATATCAGTGTTTTACGGTAAGTGAGGAAAATAAATAAATACAAATATGTTCTGTAATCTTTATGACACGAGTCACTTTATTGGTCAAATGAGCTTCTGAAATTCGCTTTACGATTTTGTAAATGTATGAGACCTTTTGTATTTGGACTTCTTCACTGTTTTGTTCTGACCTGGCGTCCACGTATCTTACGTCGAGTCAAACAATGTCACAGGTGATAACTGAAGTAGTTCCAGACAACCCGCAAAGCTGGAAATATTCTGCAAACAATCAACATTTCTATCTTTTACATCAGCCTTTGAAAGCAGCAGTGCTGTAGCGCCAGAATGCATAAAACATTATTTTAACTATCACATAATATAAAATGCCTAAAAGTTGTCGAAGTGACAAAATTACAGTTTCATAAAAAAAAAAGAAAGACTCAGTAACATGGTGTAATACTGACCTCTACTGACACTGTACGGTCAAAACATCCGAAGTTACAAATACAGCAGGTTATGCAAAAAATAATGCAGTTATACAGAAGTAATTATTCCACTGTGATTTTTAGGGACAGAGGAGCCGATCCGATTTGTCTTTGAGGATCAGGATTAGATGATGTTCTGTTGCCTCCGAACGCTGCTGTTGTTGGGAGCTCAGCTGGTCGTCTCCCTGGCTGCCCCCACAGCCCCAAACAACTTCTTCTACCATGACTACCTCAATGGACATGGCAACAATGAAAGTATGCACGGGATGAATGTTACTTCATGTAAAACGCTGCACTACGTCTTCTGTTAGTCCACATTCACAGCTGTAACGTCTGCATTTCCTACAGTTCATTTCAGTGGTGTGAAGCTCCATGTGGACTCTGCTCAGCCGTCAGTGTTTGCGGTCAGAGGGGGTAATGCCACCATGCCGTGCAGGTTTTGGTACGAGCCTGAGTTGAGCTCGCCAAGGGGGGTCCGGGTCAAGTGGTCCTGGCTGCCTGCTGCTGGGGGACACGAGACAGACGTGCTGGTGGCCATCGGCTCCCGCAGTCGTAGTTTTGGGGCCTTCAGGTTGCTGGAAGGACAAAATGATTCATTCATGATTGACTTTTTTTCTCCGTGAGCTTGTTTTGTGTTTTAACTCAGAGTGTGTCTTGTCGGTCAGGGGCCGAGTGCAGCTCAGACAGGATTTCCCAGGAGATGCCGCACTTGTGATGACTCACCTTCTGTTGAATGATACAGGAAGGTACCGCTGCGAGGTGGTGGACGGACTGGAGGACAGGAGCACTTCAGTTTATCTGGAGTTACGAGGTACAACGTGTCCATATACCATGACTTCCACCCTCATTTAACACAGCCATCTTTTGTTTCATTCAGAGATCCGTTTAAAATAAAAATAGAATTGGTATACATATATATACATGTGTATATATATATATATATATATATATATACATACATACATATGCATACATGTATATATATATATATATATATATATATATATATATATATATACATACATGTATATATATATATATATATATATATATATATGCGTGTGTATATAGACACACATGTGTATATATACATATATATATATATACACATATATGTATGTATGTATGTATGTATGTATGTATGTATGTATCTGATACAAGTTATGGTCAATCCTGGAATCAAATGTGTTTTAAGGTTTTTCTTGCTTGCTGACAATTATTAAAAACAATTATGATAAAAATGTAATCATGTCTGGCAATATTAGAAGTCTCATTGTTATCACTGATGTGTGTAGTAATAGTAGAAGCAACATATTAAAAGTAGTAGATATTTAAGTTGTACAAGTATTAGTTGTCGATGAATTGAATTAATTGGAATTTTACCTTGCAGATATTTTGACTCATAGACAAAAGCACAAGTGTTACTAATAACATTAATGATGGCTATGACTCAAAGTATGTGGACCTTTGAGGCCCACATACTTTGTGTAATAGTGTCCAATCAATTCCTCCACTCAGGGGTGGTGTTTCCCTACCAGCACCCTGGTGGTCATTACCACCTCAGCTTCCTGGGAGCCCAGCAGGCCTGTGAGGAGCAGGACTCCACACTGGCCACCTTCACACAGCTCTTCCAGTCCTGGAAGGAGGGCCTGAACTGGTGCAATGCAGGCTGGCTGGCCGACGGGACGGTCCAGTACCCCATCACCCGGCCCAGAGTGCCCTGCGGCGGGCACGGCCTCGCCCCGGGTGTCCGGAGCTATGGCAGACGGCACAGTCTGCACCTTCATCGCTACGATGTCTTCTGCTTCTCCTCTTCACTCCGAGGTGAGGTGGTGTGAGCCCGATAATGTCACAGGTTCAAGATCTGGATTCGAGAAAAGTTGTTGTTTTTTTCCCAGCACCAGTTTGAAAAGCACAAGTGTTACTAATAACATTAACGATTGCTCTATTCTGTGGGACAGCAAGCCAGCATGCACAATTAGCCCTCTTCACAGCAGTCACTTTGACACGTAATTGCAGAGTAAACACAGGTGTAATTGATAATATCGATTACGGCCCTGTTCTATAAAGTGTTACAGCTGTTCCATAGAGCCAGCGTTTTGCAATAACAGGGCCCCGGTCCAACAAAATGGAAAAGGGCCATAATTAATTTGATTGATTACACCTGTTTACTCTGTAAACATAGCAGCTGTGAAAAGGGCTTATCGGGACCCTGAAACCAAAGCAGCGAATGTCATTATTTACACCTGTGCTTTTCTTGCTGTGACAGGTCAAAATGTAGTGTGCAGCAGCCAACTCTTTTAATTAACTAAGAGCTTCAAGACATCTAACGCAAATCAATTAGTCATTCAGTCAAACCCTAGAAAAGTTAGATGATGAAAAATGAGAAAAACGCTTATGAGCACTAACTGTTAAACACACTATGATTTGAACCTTTGAAGCTCATCTTTAGAAGATTAATTATGCTGTACATTTTACAAGTTTTTCCTCAGTTTTCATCCTTATTAATGTTTTCCAGCAAAGGTTTCCCACCTTACAAGCTAAATAAGCAGAATAATAGGATCAAAAAATAATCCGTTTAAATATCAGCCTCATGGCATGGCAGTTAAAATTAGATTAACTGCATGTAAGAGCTTTATCCAGCCTGCAGACGTTTTCTCTTAATGTCACAATAAATGTGTTTTCTTCAAAGGGAAGGTCTACTATCTTCAGCCGCCTCACGAGATGAACCTGACTGAGGCTCAGCAGGCGTGTCAGGAGGACGGAGCGGAGGTCGCCAAAGTCGGACAGCTCTACGCCGCCTGGAAGCTGAAAGGGCTGGATCACTGCGACGCCGGCTGGCTGGCCGACGGAAGCGTTCGGTATCCCATCACCAAGCCACGAAGGAACTGTGGTCCCTCTGAGCCCGGGGTGCGCAGCTTTGGCTTCCCACCTCCTCAGCACAAGCACGGAGTCTACTGCTACAAGTCCTCCTCTTCTGTGGGGTCAGAAGTGTAACGTTGAGCCAGGTTTCTTGAAAACATGCCGTCACTCGTCGCGTAACGAGAAAGATCTGAGTGATGTTTAATAGAAGAGGAAAGCAGAAGAGAAAAAAAAAGCTTTTATGCAAAACAAAACTACATTTACTTTTTCAGACATTCCTCTTTTCTTTTCATGTGATGTACTGGATCGGGAACCACTGGTGTAAAACCTTAGTCCTACTTTTATTTCTACATCATACTATATTTTGCTCTTCTCGTTTTGCACACGAGACCAAAGCCTTTACTTTACTAGGATGTTTGTTTCACTATTATGCTAGTCAGCATTAATACAAATTTGAGCTTATTGAAATTACTGATGAAAGCTGTGACATTGTGATTCAAAGCGGACATTGAGGTTCTACCTTATAAGCGTTGTGGGAGAAAAATGTATGCGTGTTCAATCATATTCATTGTGTGGAATTAAGTCAGGTATCTCCACAGTCTCACAGTCGAAAAGTTATGCATGGTCACATTTTAGATGTACTTCTCATTAAAATGATGGGAGTTCACTTTGAGGCCTGTGGCAGTGTCACATAAGAGACAGGACGTCTGAGTGCTGCAAGGTCAGCGTCACCGGGTAAACTCTTTCACACAGATACAATGTCTCGTTCAGGCCGTGATGCAAACATCATGTATTTATGTTTATGTCATTTCAGAACCAAACCTATATGGAAGAGTGAGCATGTGTCGATCAATAAATAAATAATGACAACTGAAAAATAATAAAGAGACATTTGGTTAATTCTTATTAAGCAACCTTCAGTGGATCTTGCCTCAGTTAGCAAGTCATAGTCATCATTACTATATCATCACTGTCATCATCATCAACCTCAACCTCTAACCTGTTCTGATGTAACTCTGCTGACAAAATCCTGTCATCATAATGTAAGCAATTTGGTCTAAAGACTGATTTCTCGCTGTGTGTGTGTGTGAACACTGTTGTAGGAGTTGACCATGTGAGTTATTGTATACGACTGAAACACGGAGAACACAGCTACTCTTACATTTCTAAGATGTTTCACATTGTTTAATAGTAGTCAAATGATTGCTGTTTAGAGCTGTGACTGTTTTTAGCCGTATGTCACTTCCCGCTGATTCTGATTATATAATTAACAATATATTACTTGGGGTAGATTGCTGTTCTGTAAAACTGGGCAGCAGGGCCATTGGGTTCCAATACGATGGAAGAATAAATAGCAGTGCTAACAGCAACAACTCTGCACACTATAAGCTTTAAACTTTAAACTATATTACGAACTTTATTGCATCAAAAAATCCACAGATTAATCGAAAACTTGATTCTTGCTCTGTACATGGATAAATGAATATTAAATCGCATGTCAACTATTGTTGCTAACATACTCCCATTGGCCCACGTTTATTTATTTATATTCATTTATTTTATTCATATATTTACCCTGGTATGTGCTTGCATCATAGACTAACAATTTTCTTGCATACGGTCATTCTATTGCCTTGACTTTTAATTTGACATATTGTTCATTCCGGACTACCTGTCTTGCTTTGCGTCTCTCTTCAAAAAAACGATAAAACAGACTATCAGAACGAACCAGGACATTCTGATGTAGCATTTCAAAATTAAAGCCCTTCAAAATCACAAGACAAGAGCAAAAAACAGATTAATTGGTTCTCTTTTCTTCTTTGCTAGCATGTCACCTCGTGACTACCAGCTCTTTAGCATGTTGGACACACCAGCATGACACGTAAAATGAATGACTCGTAAAATGAAGTTCCCATCCAATAACACTGGTCTGCAGAAGCCTGCTGTGGGATGAGGGCTGTTTAAAACTGCGACCGTAATATGAGAGAAAAAAACATGTCAAGCTCAAGTCAAATACTTGTGCTTGACATGTTGTATTTGACTTGTGCTCGACATGTTTTTTCTCTCATATTACGGTCGCATTGTCATAGCAAAGGGGGGAGTAGGTGAAGGAAGCAGGAAGAGATGGAAGACACGCCACACAAACAGCTGTTCACCGCTCGCTGCCGGCCGGTTCTCGTGTTAAAAATGTCCGCTTAATAATTAAACGCTCGATAAAATAATTTTCGGCGTTAATTAATTAATGCGTTAACGCAAAAAAAAAAAAAAAATACCGTGAAACCGGTATAATCTTAGAAAATACCGTGATATACATTTTTGGTCATACCGCCCAGCCCTAACTGATGTGTCGTCATGAACACAACTCATCTGCAGAGACACTTTAGTCTGATGAGAAGAAGAAGAAGAAGAAGAAGAAGAAGAAGAAGAAGAAGAAGAAGGAGAAGAAGGAGAAGAAGGAGAAGGAGAAGGAGAAGAAGAAGAAGGAGAAGGAGAAGAAGAAGAAGAAGAAGAAGAAGAAGAAGAAGGAGGAGAAGGAGAAGGAGAAGGAGAAGAAGAAGAAGGAGAAGAAGAAGAAGAAGAAGAAGAAGAAGAAGGAGAAGAAGGAGAAGGAGAAGAAGAAGAAGAAGAAGGAGAAGGAGAAGAAGAAGAAGAAGAAGGAGAAGAAGGAGAAGGAGAAGGAGAAGGAGGAGAAGGAGAAGGAGATGAAGAAGAAGAAGAAGAAGTGTTTTTTAGAGACTCCCTTCATCAAGTCTGTTCACTCAGCACATTTCCCTCAAGTACACAGTGGGAATAAAGAGCTGAGGGTCCTGAACGCATCACGACTGCAGAAACAGAGAGGCGTTCACTGCTCACTGAGATGATGCGTTGAAAGCTGATAAAAACCACAGTCTCAGTGACATGTGAACGTCTCATCTCCTCTGAAATATTCCAATGAGAACGGATCAGATTGATGAATGAGGACCACCGTCTCCACACACGTTGAGATGTACGTGACTATGTCCTAATCAATGTGTTACTGTGGATCATCATCGTGTCAGCCTCCTACAGACATCATCCAACATGTCACCACAGCATTCATTCACCGATCGATGTCAACACAGATTAATGAGACGCTGCTGATCTCAGTCAGGTCTGGAGCTAGAGGATCAACGTCAGACCAGAGCTGTTGGACTCAAAGACGGTTCAAGACTTCATTGATTACACGAGCTTCTTCTTTGTGTATCTGGTAGCTGAGTAGCTTTATGTCTCGTGGACTTTGACATTGATTTACCATCATTAAATAGTCTATTTACTTTAACACTATATTCTATACTAACTATTTTAACTCTGAATATTGGCCAATATGTTAGCTGTATTTACTCTTGCTGCTGTATTAACTCTGAAAGAGTCCATATACTATGACAGGCCTGTGATGTAGCTGCATGTTGGTCTTTAAGATGTGAAGGGGACATTTGAGTCACTGGTGTAGTTTTTCAGATTTTTTTCTTTTGTTTCTTTTACATCTCTTGTGTATTTCTTTGTGTTTAAAAAAAAAAAAAAAAAAAGTGTTTATTCCACCTGTTATTCTGATAAATAACCTGAATCCACTGTTAAATCCTTCATCTGCTGCAGCAAAACTCACCCGTCATCCCTTAAAGCTATATGAACATAAATCTGCAGACTTAGACTCACACACAACCGTTTCCATTCACTTCATTTAATCTTATCATATCTTATCTGATCTTATCTTATCTTATCTTATCTTATCTTATCTTAATAAATACACACGCAAACTGACTTTTTTGTTCGTTGTTCATTGGCTCATGTGTGTCACGCCTCCTCAAAGTTTTCCTCTTCTCCCATTGGTTGTTACAGACGTCCATCACCTGTGCGTCAACCCGGGAAAAAAAAGGTAGGTTTCACATGCAAACTGTCAAGCGAGCCGATGGCAGCGATACAAATCATCCAGCTACACTGTGTGAGTTCATCATTTTTAACGTTATTGAAACGTCATCGACACGCGTCACAGTCGGTAACATTAAATAAGTGCACAGACATTTGGCATTTTGCTTCAAAACGCGGACAAAATGGCAGTGGTAGTAGTTAGCTAGCTGAATGCTAAAATTAGCTAGCCGAATGCTAACATTACCTAACGGTAGCTAAATGTGTTTTACACTGCTAAAAATTACCGAGTGCTAACGGCAGCTAACGCTATGCTAGGTATGTGTGGGGGGAGTCCAGATCGGTTTATTATGTTATTATGTTATTATTATCTCAATTAATTGTTTAACATATTGTGGTTGACGTTTCAAAACTATCTACGTCTGTTCGTATTCTAGCCTCTAGCCTCTAAGTTACGTTTTGGTTTTTTTTTGTAAATATGTTTTATTGATTTTTCACAGGTTTTATCCCAATGAATGCAATTACAGATATACATTTAAAACCTCATTCCCGACCCTACCACCTACCCATTGTTGGGTTACAGGCTACACAACTTATACATTCAGGTAAACTCAGGTACACTCAGGTGACGGAGATATAGACATAAGATCAAATGCATAATAGAGAGAGAGTAAAACTAAGGAGAAAACCAAGAGGATAGTAGAGCATTACTCAGCAAAAATCTGAAAAGTCACAAAAAAATGAATAAATACAAATAAACAGGGGATCCACATTAGTCTTTGTCGAGAGGTTATTGTAAGGAGTCGCAGAAGTCTAGTAAAGGTCTCCGTACTGTACGCAAGGTTTGGGAGGAGCCTTTGAGTTTATATTTAATTTCGTCTTCAAGCAAACATGTCAAACATTCCCAAGTTCCAGCTTCTCCTTCGTGTGGATTTCCTGCTTCTCTTTGTCTAATGTGATAGAAAAAATGTATACATATATATTTTTTTCAGTTTTTGGATTGTTGCTCAAGCAAAACAAGCAATTTTCACAATCACTTGACTTGATTGATCAAGAAAACGAATGAGCCGATTTAATAATGTCACCGTCGGTTGC
This sequence comes from Cebidichthys violaceus, assembly GCF_023349555.1. Taxonomy (NCBI): domain Eukaryota; kingdom Metazoa; phylum Chordata; class Actinopteri; order Perciformes; family Stichaeidae; genus Cebidichthys; species Cebidichthys violaceus. Next base: position 2,264,152 of record NW_027176484.1, on the reverse strand, counting down.
AACCATACGTAAATGTAAGTATGTTTAATTTATACTTCACTTAAAGGCTTTGGTTTCCATTCATGTAGGGACTGTTGAAACGCTGGACAGGTGTGAAGTTCTGGGGGTGAAAAACTGAATTCTTCTTCAAAATAGTCATTTGGGAAGACTCTGCGTATTGAAATCATTGGTGAAGAGAGAAGGCTGTTTGCTTAACTGTGGCTCATCACTTCGCTATTTGAATTAATAATTTGGCAAGAAATTACCGCCCAGTGGCGCCCACACTTCAGTCTGCCGGTCTGGTGAGGTGGCAACATGGCAACCACAAATATATTCAAAACTTTCCCTCCTTAAATCTAATCCCTAATGTCTTTGTTGAAACAAAGTTGTGGCACAGCTTCAGGCTCCGCTGTCCGTGAGGATAAATGCTGGAGGTGTCTGAGCCCGTTCCAGTAAGGAGTCCTGAGTCATCTGGTGCAAGGTGGGGCAGAGGTAGACGGCAGACATTTAGGAAAAAGGGCTCATTTCTGAATATGAAGTGGTGCAGTAGAGATCCAGAACTTCAGCCGGTGATTATTATTATCATCTGTGAGATGAAGAGAGAGGTCTTGACTCTGTCTCTGTGTTGAGCATCAGTTCATTTCCACGTGTGATTTCATGTTTTTACTATATTGTCATATCAGCCTCTATGGTAACCTTATGACAGACCTTCACTGTCACAGATGCATCTCAGGGAATAGGCAACTGTTTTCACAATCTATTACTTGTTAAAGTCGTTTTCTGGTTCCCAGCTTCTCAAGTTTAAAGATGTTGTGCTTCTCTATAATGGTAAATGTAATATCTTTAGTTTGTTGTTGCTGTTGGTCGGGCAAAATGAGACATCTAAAGGCATCACTTTGGGCTCTGTTAAGCATTGGTACTCTTTTTTTGGCTTTTTATTTTATTTTTGACGAATCAATCGATTTAATCTAGGAAATAATCAGCAGTTTAATCGATGATGATCTGTCGACAGATCAGTGAACGATTCTGCTTCCATGTCTCAGGATTGTGTCAAAAGTTTGAGACAGGATTCGATTTTTCAAGCTCCTTTTTTTTTTTAAAGTTTGTCATAATGGGGCTACAGGGGTTTGAACCTCCAAAGTCTGAAGTATAAAGAGGGCATGACCTCACTGGTGAGCTATGGCCCCTCTGGTAACTCAGCAGGTGTAATAAAAGAGATTAACTGTTACGCTCAAGCTCTGAAACACTAATCCACTTAGGCATGGAAAGAGTTTATTTTAAATCAACTCTGTGAGAGTGTGTGTGTGTGTGTGTGTGTGTGTGTGTATACCGGGCAACAGTGAAACATTTCTCCTGTTTTCTTATTTCCAATGCCTTAAATGGACGTGACCAACATCAAGGCACGGTACTTTGGTAATAACTGTGTTCAAATAAAAAGACGTTCGTACGTTCACATATACGTTTATTAAATACAACCGTTTACCGTTCTTCTGCACCTCGTCTTTCACCTGCTGAGTGTCTCTTTCCCATGAACATTTATTAGGTGGAAGACAGCGGTGAACTTAACCGCTCGACCAACCGCTTAACCGGCGGCGACGTTCATATGTTCATAAATCCGCCAGTGAATTATTTTCTCAATAAACCCACAATTTCCCCAAAGTTCCTAAGTTGACGTCGTTAAATAAGCCAATTTTCTATCATCGAAAACACAAAACATTTCATTTTCCGATATTTTTTTTCAATTATCAGAATAGTTGTCAGTTAATTTTTCTGCTGACTGACTTATTGATTCATGGACTTGCCGCTCTAAGTGAACATGCTGCCTTCATGCTGAACTATTATTTGTGGATCCCAGGAAGGTTATCTGAGTGCTTTAGGTCACAGGGACCTTCTGCTAAACCTGTGGAGGGAACTTGGTCTCGTTTGTGTTTCCTCAGCTTGAGCTCCCCGTGGCTTTTGGACAGTAATGCGTTTGTTTATCTCGTTTCGACCCCTCCTAGGCTGCTTATGTTAATAACAGTATTTTCCAGTGACCCGTGAGTGACTGTCCTTCAGATGGGTGTCTCATAGCGTGCCGGGGAGTAACGAGTAGCGGCGGTTTGTCTGCGGTACGACGGTCCTCATGGTCTCCGTGACTGGCTAATGTTTAGTGGAGATGCGGATCAGAGCCGAGCTGTCTGTGCAGCAGCAGCAGCAGCAGACTGCAGCGTCAGCGTTAAATGTGTAACAGTAGAGCGAGACCTGGAGGTAATTATTGCTCGAGCACACGGCCATTACTGCTCGAAAGTGACGGGGTAATAAGTGGGATCTAAAGTGCCACACTTGGTGTTTCTTTATTTAGTTGGAAAACCAAAAGTCACCCACACAGCTAAGAGACCTTCAGACTTATTTATTTATTTATGATATATGGATATCTGTACATTACGGTCATACATTACAGTCATTTAGCAGACGCTAAAGTATCTATCAGTATCTATCTACACAACGTAGACGCAGCTACGTTGGGGTTAAGTGTCTTGCTCAAGGACACATTGACATGAGTAGAGCCGGGAATCGAACCGCTGCTTTGAAAGGCGGCCCTGCTCTCCACTTAGCCGCGGCCACCCCACAGTATTTATGTGTAGATTGAAATGTGTCCCATATTGCAACCTTCATTCGACACCCCTCACTCACCCATTAACCTGATTGCACATAAGATGGACACACACACACACACACACACACACACACACACACACACACACACACATCTATCTGTACATTTTACTGGACCTCCGTTTCTCACTCTTATACTCTTCAGTCTAAACTTATGTTCAGTTTGCTTTTGTCCCGCTTGGTTTTTGTTCAGTTTATTCAAATAACGTCTGTTTGGTAAATTAGCTGCAACATTTTCAGAGACGAGACGGAGCTGCCGTCGCTTTTTACTCACTTATGTGTGAACAGTCAGCTGGTGAAATCCTACTTAGTCGTTCATTTTGTAGGCTTTGTGCAGCACGTACTGATACTGAGTATGTCGTCCGTTGTCCACACCACGAGGCCAAACCCTATGAATAATGTCGAATGTTTTGTCTCTCTTGTAGGACGTACAAATGGAGGACAGGACTGTCACCAGATAATCGGTGCTGAAGACCCTTGAGAAACCCATATGAGATGTGACGAATGAGCGACTTGAATAACGGCGTCGTCACAGAGGACTGAACCAATCGCCGATCGTTTCACACGCAACCTCCGCCCCACAAACGCACGCCTTCATCCAGAGTGGACCCGCCGCTGTCCCTCAGGCGTCGCACCCTCAAATCGGCCGTGTTGGCGTACGATGGCGCGGTGGGACGCTGAGGGTCGCCGCGGGGGACTGTGATGTCAGAGCCCAACAGCCCGGGCGAGAGCCGTCGTGGCGCTCCCAGATTCTTCGTGGGCTGCGAGGACGATGAGAGCGAGGCCCTGGACGACAGCATGAGGACAGAGATGGAGCTGTATGAGGACGACGAAGACACGGACTCGGTGAGACGTCAAACTACACTACCTCGCTACTGAAACGTGTTCGGTGCGAGCATCAGATAATCAGTGGATAATAGAGAATCGGATGCACTTAAAGTTAACCTGGTTATCACAGCAGGTCAGAGATGTATGTGTGGTATCTGTGCGGTTTTGCTAGCAGCCATTCCCTGCAAGCGCTCTTCGGTTTAACGCTACATGTGATTGGCCCACTAACGAGCCGGCAGCTTGCAATTTTCGTCGCACATGATGTGTTCGAGGACCTTTTTCATCCCGCCGGCGGGTTTTGTGGTTCAGAGAGTTAAGGACTATGGATGGGGCTATAGAATTAAATTTGAGATTTTCAATGACTTTCTCTGTCTTGGAAGAGGAGACACTACAGAAATCTATTCCTGTCGGTCGTTCAGTGTGAGGTTTTAGCGGAGATTTAAGGGACAAAGCTGCCGTTGTCTCTCTTGCTTCTTCGGACAGATTGTTGAATTGTTGTTCTCTCTCTCCCTCCCTCCCTCTCTCTCTCTCCCTCTTCGTTCAGCCCCCGGAGCGACAGATCGTGGTGGGGATCTGCTGCATGATGAAGAAGTCCAAGTCCAAGCCGATGACCCAGATCCTGGAGAGGCTGTGCAAGTTTGAGTTCATCACCGTGGTCATCTTCCCAGAGGACGCCATCCTCAACGAACCCGTGGACAGATGGCCTCTGTGTGACTGCCTCATCTCCTTCCACTCCAAGGGTACGACACACACACACACACACACACACACACACACACACACACACACACACATATCACACACGTCTTCATTTATTATACACGGACCATGTTTGATGTGTTTCAGACAAAGGTGATATCTATGTCCGAAGGCATTAATGTTTTCGTTTGTCTGTCGGTCCCATTCCTGTCCACAGAAATCCTCAAAAACATCGCTAAAAAAAAAATATATGCCCGTCGTGACAATATAACCGTGTGGCGGGTTGTTTTTTTTTTGCCGTGACGGCGCCACACTGCTGTCTGTGCAGCACATGTACGCTGTCTGTCTTGTAATACAATGTCAGCATTACTTTTCGTCCAACATTCTGTCTCCCGATGTGAGTCTAGTCCTCAGCGTTTTCTCTCTAACGCCGTCTCAGCAGCTGTAACTGTGAACTCCCCCTCCCCACGTGTTTTTACCATCATGTTGTCCACAAGCTTTATTTATTGGTTCATCTCTCTGCATGTGCACCAGGCTTCCCGCTGGATAAGGCCGTGAGCTATGCCAAACTGAGAAACCCTCTGCTCCTCAATGACCTGAACATGCAGTACTACATACAGGACAGGTACTACTGAGATGTACTGGCTATTGGCTGAAGATTGAGAATAATCAAACAAGCCATAGTGTATTTATGTGTACATTTTATGTATTTGTTGAACAGGAGAGAGGTGTATCGCATCCTGCAGGAGGAAGGGATTGATTTACCGCGCTACGCTGTGCTGAACCGCGACCCGGACAACCCAGACGGTCAGTCTGCCGCCTCATTAATGATATTCCTTCTTGAAGTCTTTACTACAGTGGATGGCTGACTATATTCCTCAGGAAAAAAACAGCTCCAGTCCAGGCAGCATCCTGAGGCCATTATCCTAAATATAGCATCAAACGTGAC
>NW_027176484.1:2244042-2254042 GCF_023349555.1 Cebidichthys violaceus | reverse complement strand
ACATCCTGGTCCTGTTTCTTCACCAGTAAACACGGTTAGTCGTCTAATCCTCAGTAGTAACGGCCCCCATGTTGTGAGGCTTACAATCGTGTTTATCCATCAACAGCTTTCTCTTTTTTTATTGACTCCACTTTTTTATTTTCTTGCCAATAAAAGGTACGGCCATTTCTCTGGGATCAACAGAAAAGTGCAACTAACCTACCTGCCCCATGGGCAGCCCAAAACCTCAAGTGAGGAAGAAGGTAGGACGATATTAAGGCTTTTTCTTGTGTTGTTAATCTCTTACTATCAAATAGTATGTTTTCAAGTTTGAGCTGGCCAACTGAAGAGTGTGTGTGTGTGTGTGTGTGTGTGTGTGTGTGTGTGTGTGTGTGTGTGTGTGTGTGTGTGTGTGTGTGTGTGTGTGTGTGTGTGTGTGTGTGTGTGTGTGTGTGTGTGTGTGTTTTCGTTTTCGTTTTCAGACACGCGTAAGGAGGGTCCATCTCTGCTGCTGGTGCTGAAGTGGGGAGGAGAGCTGACTCCTGCTGGCAGAGTTCAGGCGGAGGAGCTGGGGAGGGCCTTCCGCTGCATGTACCCCGGAGGTCAAGGTGTGAGAGAGAGACACACACACACACACTGGTTTTGAGTAACTTCGTAAAGCAGCGGGATCCTCGTCTGTTGCCTCTGATCTTTGTAGGAGACTACGCTGGATTTCCGGGCTGCGGCTTGCTCCGCTTACACAGCACCTACAGACACGACCTGAAGATCTACGCGTCCGACGAAGGCAGAGTGCAGATGACGGCCGCGGCTTTCGCAAAGGTAGGCGGGTATTCTGAGAGCTCCGCACCAGAGAGACGTTTCTGGACTGTCGCTGTGTTTCATCGGTACAAAACGAAAAGGATTCAACGTGTGTTCAGCTGTTCTTTGAAGTTTGTTTCAAGCAGCTACATATTTTAACCGCAGTTACAGGACGTTAATATTTATGTTTACAGAAATGTCCACAGCTGTGTGAGAATTGACAGAAAACACAGTGTGTTTTAATAAACCAGCTGGAGTCATCTTCTCGGTTAAATAGAGGGAAAACAGCGCCACCTGCAGACTTTCACATGACATTAAAAAAAACAAACAAAGGCGAGAGATTCTCAGAGGAAAGCGCAAAAAATGATATTTTACAAAAGCACGGCCATCCAGACGATAAATACTAGGTGCTGGACGGAAGAACGTGTAAAACATACTAGATAATGCTCCCGTTACAATATATTTAATAGACTCCGGTGATGTTTTCAAAGCACTTCTTCAGAAAAGGAAGGCGACCTTCTACGAGCTAGTTATGTTTTCCTTTCAGAGATGAGAGAGGACCGCTGAGTGATGTCCACTGCTGTGAAGTGAAACTAAAATGTGTTTATGTAGCGTAGAAATGACTGTCAAAGTCACAAATGCATCATGCTGTTTGGTACAACAGCACAAACAGCTGTCATCTGTGCGATAGCCTCACTGATGAATTATATGTTGGCACAAACGATTTCACAGATTTCACACTTCATTGTGTGTGTGTGTGTGTGTGTGTGTGTGTGTGTGTGTGTGTGTGTGTGTGTGTGTGTGTGTGTGTGTGTGTGTGTGTGTGTGTGTGTGTGTGTAGGGTCTGCTGGCTCTGGAGGGAGAGCTGACACCCATCCTGGTGCAGATGGTGAAGAGCGCCAACATGAACGGGCTGCTGGACAACGACAGCGACTCGCTGAGCAGCTGCCAGCACCGCGTCAAGGCCCGACTCCACGAGATCCTGCAGAAGGACCGGGACTTCACCGACGAGGACTTCGACAGGGTGAGTAGAGGGCTAAACTTCAGTCTGCTTTGTGAGGGGGCGTGAGGAATACAAAAAAAACATCACTTGCACAATTTTGGAAATATGACGGAGATAAATAATATCACAGAGCACGACGAGGCCGAAAAAACCCCACTGGGCTTATTTGAAGCCTCCACCTAAATAATAACAATACTTCATCAAAAAGACAGACAACATGAGCGTGTGCTTGTGTTTGTTTGGGGGATATTGGTTTACACACCTGTGTTAACTCCTAACCAATAGTAATGCTACAAATACAATAACTAAGAGATCTGATGTAGATTCTTTTAGCTGTTTAAAATACGTCCACAGCAGTACTTTGTTTTTCTCCTGTCTGGTTCTATAAACTCATCTACTCTTAACATACACATCCAAGTGTATTTTGACTGTTTCCCACAGTAATAGTGGGACTGAGATGATGATATGTAGAGACAGCGGGTTGATATCTCCTTTGATCGCTGAGGATTACTGACCTGTTCTAATGAAAGCAGAAAGGATCGACTCTCTTGAGCTAACTGTCTGCAGATTAATTATGTGTCTTCATGTGGCTCAGGTAAATCCAATGACAAAGGTTCCGCAGCCTTTTGAGCTCTTTGTAAAGTGAAAGCAGCCAGTATTGATTTTATTCAAATGTGGCTTTTTATTAAACACCTTTTTGTGTGTGTGTGTGTGTGTGTGTGTGTGTGTGTGTGTGTGTGTGTGTGTGTGTGTGTGTGTGTGTGTGTGTGTGTGTGTGTGACACAGCTGGCCCCAACTTGCAGTGCCTCTTTGGTGAATTCAATGAAGATAGTCCAGAACCCGGTGGCCACATGTGACCAGGTCTACGCCCTCATTCAGAGCCTCACCTCCCAGATCCGCACAAGGATGGAGGACCCCAAGTCAGCCGGTGAGCGAGAAATCCTCTGTTGGCCTTTGGAATAGGCCAACAGAGGATCAGTATACCACTGCCTAGTGGTTTACAGCCCCTATTATACGGAGACATTTTGGTTCCATGTGCGCAGGTTTTAAGATTTTAGTTTTTTGTGTCTTTCTGGGCTCGTGGACTTAAACGTTGTTCATCATCGCGCTTGGCGCCGTAACGCGAGCCTCCGAGAGGACCGGCGAGCTCCGAGCACGCGTGCTGCATTCTCCGAAACGCCAGAGTGCGTACAAACGAATCAAAAAAGACGACGAGTGTAACTCATAGATGTGCCCAAAGACTGTAGGTTTGACGCAGTAAACTAGCCTCCACAGTGACTCAATCTCATACTCATGGACTACTTTATTGCCTTTGTGCAAACCCTGTAAAGAAACAAGTCAAGTATTAAAAGCATTATAAAGAAACAAAGCTTGACTATCCTGTAAACTATTTGATTTGGCTGCAAAATATTTACTCAAATGTAGATTTTTCAGACCTCCTGTTTCTAAAGCATCTAAAAAAAACGAATTGGCCTTCTTTGTCCCCAGACATGTGAATAGTGCTTTTACGCCACGCGCAAATTTACAGAAAGTCAGAGGTTGGACTAACTCGAGCCGACATAATAAATGGATGATGCTTCCAAAGCCGATGATCGATGGTGTTAAATAACCTCGTCTCTCTCACCAGACCTGCAGCTGTACCACAGCGAGACTCTGGAGCTGATGCTGCAGCGCTGGTCCAAACTGGAGAGAGACTTCCGCATGAAGAACGGCCGCTACGACATCAGCAAAATACCGGACATCTACGACTGCGTGAAGTACGACGTCATCCACAACGCCACGCTGGGCCTGGAGGACACGCTGGAGCTGTTCAGGCTGTCTCGAGCTGTGGCTGACATCGTCATCCCACAGGTGAGGAGGAGGAGGAGGAGGAGGCAGGGAAGAAGGGGGAGGACGGAGGATGAGGCAGGGGAGAAGTGGGAGGAAGAGGAGGAGGAAGGGAAGAAATGGGAGGAGGAGGAAGAGAAGGAGGAAGGGGAGGAAGAGGAGGAGGAAGGATGGAAGAAAGGAGGGAGGATGAGGCAGGGGAGAAGGGGGAGGAGGAGGGGGAAGAGTGAGGAGGAGGAGGAGGAGGAGGAGGCAGTGGAAGGGGAGAGGAGGAAGAGGAGGGAGGAGGGGGAAGAGGAGGAGGAAGGAGGAGGGGCAAGGGGAAGAGGAGGAGGCAGGGGAGAAGGAGGAAGAGGAAGAGTGAGGAGGAGAAGTAGGAGGCGGGGGGGAGGAGGCAGGAGGAAGAGGAGTGAGGAGAAGGCAGGGGAGGAGGAGTAGGAGGGGAAGAAGGGGGTGGGGGAAGAGAAGGAGGAGGAGGTGGTTGTGGTGGTGGAGGGAGGAGGAGGGGGGAAGAGGAGGAAGGAGGAAGTTCAGGTAGAGAGGAGATGGTTGTTACATCTGGTCGACTGCAAAGAAACATTTTTAAAGATAGTTTCCGTCTTTTGTTTCAATATTGAAGACATAGAGAAGGAAAGCTCAGTGGCTAGATATTTATAGATCAACTTTAATTCTTTAAAGATTTGTTTTAATTAATATATTTGTCTTCTTTGTTTCAAGGAATATGGCATTAATCGAGTGGAGAAACTGGACATAGCATATGCCCACTGCCTCCCACTGGTGAGAAAGATCCAGCTGGACCTGCAGAGGACCCACGAGGACGAGTCCGTCAACAAACTGCACCCTCTGTGAGGAAATAGAAAGGCTGTGTCGATGGGAAGACGCGATGCAAAATGTTTGGACTGACGGTACCACTTCTTCTTCTTCAGGTACTCTCGAGGTGTGATGTCTCCGGGGCGCCACGTCAGGACGCGGTTATATTTCACCAGTGAGAGTCACGTTCACTCCCTGCTCAGCATTTTCCGTTACGGAGGTTTGCTTGACGTAAGCGGTCGAACATCAGTCCTGCAGAACGGTAGATGTTTCCTCAGATGGGGGTAGAAGTTGGAACTTTTATTGATGTGTGTGTGTGTGTGTGTGTGTGTGTGTGTGTGTGTGTGTGTGTGTGTGTGTGTGTGTCAGGAGGAGAAGGACCAGCAGTGGAAGCGTGCCATGGATTACCTCAGTGCTGTCTCTGAACTCAACTACATGACTCAGATTGTCATCATGCTGTACGAGGACAACAATAAGGTAGCGTGTTTGTTTTGCAGACTATAGTTAAAATAAAAAGACAGCCAAGTCACCAAAAAAACAATTTTGACGGTCCCGAAATCAGAGTGTATATAAATAAACTTGTGCAGCAGGAGATTAGAAATGGTATTGGAACATTTAACGTCTCTAACGTCTTCGTCGTTCCCCCTAAAGGACATCTCCTCCGAGGAGCGCTTCCACGTGGAGCTTCACTTCAGCCCCGGAGTCAAAGGCGTCGAGGAGGAGGAGAACGCACCGACCGGCTTCGGCTTCAGGCCCGCTTCTGCAGAGGTAGCGCGGCAGGTAGAATCCCATTCCAGTGTTTTTCACCGTGTTGTTGTCCCGCAGATTGCAGCATACATATTCTCTCTCTCTCTCTCTCTCTCTCTCTCTCTCTCTCTCTCTCTCTCTCTCTCTCTCTGTCTCTCTGTCTCTCTGTCTCTCTGCTCGGACAGAAACAGACCGACCCCGGCAGCCTGGAGGACCTCTCGCGAGATGAGACCGACCGCGCCTTGCCGCTGTCTGAGCCAATCACCATTCAGAGGAGGTCGCCGCTCATACGCAATCAAAAGACCGGATCCATGGAGGTAGGAAGAAGCAGACTAATACACCACACTCTAGGCCGGTACCAATAGTTCATTTCAGGTCATTGACGTTCAAATTCTGAATCAAGATTTGAATGCTGCACGGCTTCTTCTTCATTCTGTTTAAACAGCAACCTCCTCCCCACATGCACCTGGATTAAAGTCTAGACGTCATTTAAATGATGGTAAAGCCATCTCGTTACCAAAATCATTTTCTTTCATTGTGGACTTGAAGAGTTTTGTTCTTGAAAACACTACAAAGCATCAAATCAAGTTTAGCTGTTGTGTTTGTTTATTTACTTTTATAATCAGTATATTTTATAGACCCAGAGCTTCTTCTTCTGTGGTTTTGGCCTCTCCCCTTGTCCGAGGGCATATTTTATTTATTTATTTATTATTTTATACAGTCGTGAAGCCTTGTTACCGCTGTCTGAGGGTTGTGTGTGTGTGTGTGTGTGTGTGTGTGCGTGTGCGTGCGTGCGTGCGTGTGTGTGTGTGTTTTCACCAGGTTCTGTCAGAGACATCGTCCTCAAAAGTCGGCAGTTATCGCCTCTTCTCGTTGTGCTCGCGTCAATCCCCCGAGATGAAACAAAGTGGATTAGGTACGTGTCATAATGCACCGTTTCATTCTGTGTATAGACCTCATCACTGCCACTGTATTATATATATAACTCTTCAGTCTCATTGAAAACAATCACAAATAGCCGCCCCAGGCTGCTAGAACAGGCTGTCTGATGAGTGAGATACATTTGCCTGTTTTTGAAGAAAACTGGTCTCTAAATATCAGGTACTGACTCATGATAATAATGGTGGATACATTTCATACCTTTTTTGGGATCTAAATCAAAAAAAATCTGACAATATTCCAGTTTTGTAACTGTTGGTCCAAGTTTCCAGGACTGAGTCCTTCTGTAATAACTTTTTGCATGGAGCATCTCCATTTTAGTTTTAGTGTTGATATCAACGCGGTGGTTAGTCTTATGTCTAGCAGATGAGCCCAGAAATCAACTGTGAAATTGTTTTCCACTCATGTGAACTAAATGCGATGTTACTCATCAAATATGTGAACCAGTGGCGTGTTCAGAGACTCAACTGAGGCGTTGAATTCTTTGCAGAGTTAAAGTCTTAACATTTCACTGCCTCCTCTTTCCCCGACAGTAGGCCTCAAATCATTTCCCCAATCAGCATTATCTGGATATAATTGCTCTGCAGGCTGTTTGGTGGTTCGTTTGTTTTTATCAGCGTCTTTTCAGAGGGACGTGTGTTGAATTATATCGAGCACATATTCAGTGCTGCAGGCTCAGATGTCTTAAACCATCAGAGATGCACGTCACGTTTTGGTTTCAGTCCTTCAAACACCACCTTTGGGAGGCGCCATTTTTACGCTTGTCGTTCAACCGTCTCACAGAATGACAAAGTCCCCTCATAGTCTATCTAGTCGATCTAATTCTGTTGCTTTTCCCTTTATTTCCTCTTTCCATTCTACTCTTTAGCGCTCTCTGTTTGGACAAACTAATGTCAAAAAGCACTCTGGGAAATGTAGTCATTTTAATACCATTTAATGTCACTGATATAATAATATGATAGCATAATAATAATAAAAATGCACCGTTTCAAAGAGCATTTCACTTTTAATTATACATTCAGACATTGGAATTGAATTGTAAAAAACTATTAGCATTTACTAAATAAATAAAAATAAATAAATCCACACAACCAAAATAAATTAATAAAACAGACTCTCGTACTCTGGTAACAAAAATGGGAGAGTTGTAGAGAAAACCCTGCTGTTTATTGTGGCATCATGTTGGCTAAAATGTTGTTGTGGATGTAAGTCAACGGGCAATATGAATTAGGTGATGTCCATATATCGCACGATAAGTCGATAACGTAAAAAGGATTGTGGCGATGTCCATATATCGCACGATAAGTCGATAACGTAAAAAGGATTGAGGCGATGTCCATATATCGTACGATAAGTCGATAACGTAAAAAGGATTGAGGCGATGTCCATATATCGTACGATAAGTCGATAACGTAAAAATGATTGAGTAGATGTCCTTATATCGTACGATAAGTCGATAACGTAAAAATAATTGAGGTAATGTCATATATCGTACGATAAGTCGATAACGTAAAAAAGATTGAGACGATGTCCTTACATCGTACGATAAGTCGATAACGTAAAAAAGATTGAGGCGATGTCCATATATCGTACGATAAGTCGATAACGTAAAAAAGATTGAGGCGATGTCCATATATCGTACGATAATTCGATAACGTAATAATGATTGAGGCGATGTCCTTATATTGTACGATAAGTCGATAACGTAAAAAATGATTGAGGTGATGTCATATATCGTACAATAAGTCGATAATGTAAAAATGATTGAGGGCATATTACGGTGACAGGGCTAACAATAAATTATAAAATAGCACTTAATGCATTTAATGTCTCACAAATGGATATCAGAAAAAGTGTGAAGGGGGTGGATTGTTTTTTCCTGTTGGCTTCGATGCAGGACATTAAAATCTTTCTTCTTCCTTCCTCTGGTGAGGAGGACCAATGAGGAGACAGCTGTTGGTATGAGATGCATGGTTTCCTGTGTCTGTCTGTCTCTGTCTTTCTCTCTGTCTCTCTCTCTCTCTCTCTCTGTCTCTCTCTGAATAGTTGTTTGAGTAACAGCATGATATGTAGTAATGACTAACCCCCCCCCCCCCCCCCCCCCCCCCCCACCCACCCACCCTCGCAGGCTCTCAGTGCGCCGGGCTCTTCAGCACCACTGTCCTAGGGGGGTCCTCTAGCGCCCCCAACCTGCAGGACTACGCGCGCGCGCATCGCAAAAAATTCTCCACCGGCAGTCTGTCCTACAAAGACGGTACGTGTTTGAGACCGCGCTCCTATCACAAGAAACCTGCACAGGGCAACAGCAGATCAGTGGCTCACACATTCCCTCTCAGTCCTGCTACACGTAAAGGTGTGTGTGTGTGTGTGTGTGTGTGTGTGTGTGTGTGTGTGTGTGTGTGTGTGTGTGTGTGTGTGTGTGTGTGTGTGTGTGTGTGTGTGTTTAGTCTGAACAAGTGTCGCTTATAGTAGCTAGAGTTTGTGCTAAAACAGCAGCAGTAGAACTTATTTGGACTGGAAGAATGTGTGAGAAAAGGGAATAAACATCATGTATATACATATATATATATATATATATATATATATATATATATATATATATATATATATATATATATGTATTTAACAGTTCTAGTAACGTCTGTTTTCTTAGACTCCATAATTCATTCTTGCCACCAAACCCACGCGATTTTTTTTCCATCTTTTTTTTTTTCTTTCTCGTTTTATTTTGTTTTTCAGCAGCTTGTATACATGCTGCCTCAGGCCCAATATAGACTTCATGTGTAATATGTGGGAAGGCCACAGCAGGAAATGTGGCCACGAGAATAGCACACGTCACAACGGGGTCATCAAGTCGGTGTCGTACAGTCGAGTAACTGGAGCGCTTGGTTCGTAGCGGAGTTACTGAGACTTTGGTTGTTTGTTTTTTTGTCAACTGCAGCGTCGATGTAACTCGTCATCATTAGACCAGTCAGCATTGTTTCAGTCTGAGATTCTATCGAAAGCTTTTTGACTTTAAAAGCTACTGCTTGTATGAAGCAGCTGCTCATTAGTACGTGTCCATTAACTTCCCCTCATTCTCCAAAGATCCTCATCATCCTCCTCTTCCGATGTTTTTGTTGTTATTTTTCTGCATGGTCCGCGGCTGCGCTGACTTCCTGTTGCAGTTTGTTCAGTGGTTGTAGAGTGGTTGTAGAGGAAATATGCAACCAGGTTTATTTCACAGCCAGTTGAAAGTACTCAAAGTCAAAGAACTGGAGACGTTTTCACATGACTGACTACATGTTTACATGCACTCTGGCATTCCACTAATATTCCCAATATGTCAAATATGCGTGGACGTGGGATTCACCGGTGATGAGGGAGGATGCGGCACCGGGTCGTTTTACGTTAAATCGGAAATTATGCAAGACTAAACGGGAATATTAGTGGAATATTCATCTTCAGTAGAAATGTAAACAGCTTATTAGGAATAAGGGCAACAGCCAGAGTATTTGATGCATGTAAACAACAAACATTGGTGGTACCTCAGAGAGAAACCTGATGATCTATTATATATATATATATATATATATATATATATATATATATATATATATATATATATATATATATATATATATATATATATATATATATATATATATATATAATAGATCATGTGTGATGTGTGTATATGTATATATGTGTGTATATGTATATATATATATACACATATATATACACATATATATATGTATATATATATATATATATATATACACACACACATGTATATGTATATGTATGTATATATATATGTATGTATGTATGTATATATATAGATATATCTATATATATATATATATATATATATATATATATATATATATATATATAGATATATATATGTATATA
>NW_027176484.1:2045234-2243942 GCF_023349555.1 Cebidichthys violaceus | reverse complement strand
ACACACACACACACACACACACACACACACATATATATTAATACATGTATATATTACTACATCTTTGACTCGGTAGCAGAAGTCACTCAGCGGTTTCATTTCACATTTCATTTTTTGTTGTGAACATCTCGGCCCTCTCCTTATAAATCTAGGGCTTTGTAACTGTGTGCGA
The DNA here is from genome assembly GCF_023349555.1 of Cebidichthys violaceus. NCBI lineage: Eukaryota > Metazoa > Chordata > Actinopteri > Perciformes > Stichaeidae > Cebidichthys > Cebidichthys violaceus. Next base: position 2,243,770 of record NW_027176484.1, on the reverse strand, counting down.
ATGTTAAATTCAAGGAGCCGAGTGATGCATCATGGGCCACCATGGCTCGGCCCTGAGTGCGTAGCTGATGTTTGCGGTTGTGTCGTCCAGTAGATGTCGCTGTGGTATCACACACAGACACACACACCCCCCTGATCGTCTTTCATTGTTTGGTCTTTGTCATCCATCTTGTTCCTTTTTCAACAATCAAAGGAAGCGTTCTAGTCTTGATGCGGTCGAGTGTGCACAAACTGTGCTGATTCAGTTGCATGCTCCTCCCCCCCTGTCATCTTTTATTATTCTATTATTTGTCTCCACGCTGAAGCGTCTTTATCCCCGGTCAGCATCACCGGCTGATAAGTTTTTAGTTTGTTGTTGTTTACGCGGTTGAGCGGCTGCATTGTGGATCATCTTGTCGCGGTTGGACCTGAAGCAGGTTCAGCAGCAGGTCGCTGGTTCTTCTAGCTGTTGGTGTGACTCCTCCTCATCACCTCCTAAGTTCAAACATTTCATCTCACTCCGTCACCACAAAGATGTTCCGTCCATGAGTTCTTCAGTCAGGTGTTCCTCACGAACGCTCACCGGCTCTTTTGTCCCGCCGGTTGATCCACATTAGAGAAGAACAGGGACATGATTTTAAAAACATGATTTATTCAAGTTGCTGTGGCTCCGAGTAACTCTAGTGATTTTTTTATTTTATTTTTTTATTTCCTCAGAGTTGTTGTCTATGCCGGCAGTAAAACGATTTTCTGTGTCGTTTGCAAAGTATCCGACTAATGGTACGTCTGCTTCTTTCAAGTACTTTTCCACTTCACCTCCCTTTTGTCTTGCATGTCTTCAAACTTGTTTCTTGGCCTTTTTGGGTTATTTTTTTATTTTAATTTTTTTTCCCACATGGCCCTCCAGCATTCCAGGTTTCCGTTATTCTTCTTTTCTAATGATTTTCTTTTTTTTTTCTTTTTGTTTACCCATATGCTTTTGGACTGTTACTTTTTCTAACACTACCTGACATTCTCTTTCTCACCAGGGTTCCCACTGGTCATTTCAACTAGTGAAAGATTAACAAGTCAGGAGACAGGGAATGTCAGCGAATGTTTGCAACGGCCTCATAGAAGTGTAGCTGCAAATCTAGACATCTTCAATATATATAAATATACATATTCTCTTCAGAAGGCCTTTATACACCGGGGGGGGCACCTTTTTCGTGCGATTACTTTGCATTTCAATATGTTTTTTCAAACTGTTTTATTTACTTTTAAACAAACTTTATTTCTCCTTCCAGATCAGATCCGCTCTCTCGGTTCTTACATTTCACAATAAAAGCTCAAGTCAGACAACAGGATCCTGGTAGCCTGCGCAAATCTATTCCAACCTTTTTATCGAGAGAGTCTGTTCCAAATTAACCGGTATAAATAGTTATGATGCGAAATATTCGCAGGTGAGTATTTTTTTTTTTTGCATTTTTCGGGTGGTTGATGAGTCACATCCCCCGGTGTGTAAAGGCCTCTTCTAACCCTTTGGATGGTGAACAAAAGACCTTTTCTAATCAACTGAATCATCCTAAACTGCCTTTAGTCGGTTTAAAGCAAAGTTCTTCTCTCATCCTGTTCCAGTTAACAGTCACCATTTCACACTCACTGCAAAACCTACTTTTACTGGAACCATTCAGAAGTTTCATTTAGTGTCAGACTCAGAAAACAGACTGTATATTAATTATAAATCTGAGTTTATTGTCTCCCAGTTCTTCTTTACTGCTGTTTACACGAAACCACTTCCTCAGCATACGCTAAATAATTTACTCAATATTAAGACTTGGGACACTTATTAATCATAATCATTTTTGCATCATCGCTGCCAGCTGTAGAGTTGCACAACAGTCATTTGATGGCGGACATAAGTATATGGTAGATGTAGTAGAGAGGCAGGACACGGTCTGGGATCAGTCCCTGTTCTGGTCCGGCTGGAGGAGCGTGGGCTCAGTAACGGAGTCGTTTATTCCGGCTTTGTGTATTTTTGCAGAGTGATGATTTCTGGCACAACCGTACCTCCTTCCAAGGTGCACACTTTTAGAATCACTTTCTTATCAGACCGGCATGCTTTGCTTTGTTTTTTCTGTTTCGAACTGATGTCAGCAAAACGTTTTGTGACGGGGCCGGTTGAAAAAGACTTTCTTTACTTTTTTTATTTTTATTGAAAGGATACTTCAATTTACTGTCACAATTACATAAAGGTTTGGTGACGTGCAAGAGACAAAGGAGGTTGAAGCAGCAGAGGCCGAGGTGTCCTGACTTTTGGTCCCTGGTGTTGGTCGAGGTTCTAAACCAGTGGATCAGACTCTTCCTTCTCGGGCTTTCTGTTAAAAGTGAGTCTGGAGGCAGAGATGCTCCTCCATCCATGTCACACAAAAAGAAGATCTTTACGGTGCCGCCAGGGGGACACAAGTGGTACATCTACAAGAATAAAACTCTCACATTTAGGAGAGAAAAAAAAAATCATGAATTTGCAGGGGGAAAAAAAAACAAACAAATTCTAAAGTAGTGTTCCTGTAAGGATGGCCTCTGAGAGATACATATTCACCGTTTTGTTCATGTTCTTTCATGAACATAAATAAATCCTAATGTGATTAATACATGTTGCACTCGCGTCACCGCGGTGTTTAAACGGGGGAGGTGTGATGAGGTCGATGTAACCTCACAGCGGAGCGATGTTCTTCTTTTACTTGAACCTCAGAGAATATTAGTTTTCTCTCACAGTAGTACCTCTCCCTCCAGCTCTGTAATAGTGCTTTTTGTACGTAATCCTGTCACAAAGTCAGTCACACAACACTACCGTGTGAACCCTGCCGGCCTTTTTTTTTTTTTTGGACCTTTTTTAATAGCACAACCAGTTATCATTTCTTTTCTTTTTATTTAACTTCTAAACGTTTCGTTCTCTATCTTCATGTTTTTAAAAAGCAAAAAACAAAGCAGGGCGCCTTATGAGTCAAGGGTGGGAACCCTGTTTAACATCCTGCATACAGTCTGTAAATGAATCACCATGATCCAATTATTCAGTTTTTCATTTATGTGTAGTGTGTGCATGTGTACACAGTATTTACATAGAAGTCACTCCATGGCTGCTGAGGATGTGAATGTTCAACTCTCCCTCTGCCTCTCTCTGATGGACCTGTGGCTGATTTTAAAGGGTTCAATCACAGCTGACTGATTGTAAACAGAGGACGGGTTGAAGCATCCCCCCCCCCCCCCCCCCTCCCCCCGATTGTTTTGATCCATAAGCACTCATAAGCCTCTCAGTGTCTTCAGTGCACACGTGTCGTCGTCTAGTGTGTCCAAGACTTGAAAAAAGGGCAACTATATAGATGAATATTATATTATTGTTAACGATGGGGCTGTACCAAATCACATTTTACCTTTACATTCAAAACTTCTCTTGAGGTTTTGGAACGACGCTTCAAATGTCTGGCGGCATATTTTATGACGTCGTCACTCAAAATACAAGTTCTTCATCAGATTAAATGAGTTATTCTTTTCTATTAAATCAACTTAGTCTTTAGTTAAACAACGTTTTTGAAAGAGTAAATGACAACAAATATCAAGCTGAATATTTCCTGAGATAAAATCGTGTTCATTTTAGAATTTTTTTTAAATGTTGACTTTTGATAATAATGTTGAGTTATCAGAAATGTTTGGAAACAATCCCACGCAGCCACACCTGGAATCTAACAAAAGTCCAAATGCACTAAAAGCGTCTGAGACCTTCTCAAAGAAACAAAATCTTAATATGAATAAAACGACGACCGCCGCTTTCACTGGTCAGAACGTCAGCTGTCACCACGTAACGTAAACTACGTTACTTGATGGTTTGTGTCTCATTCGTATTCATAATTTAAGGAGATGAGTTGTTATCTGTCGTATACAGTAATGTTGTTTCTTTACCTGAAACGCTGCTGGTTCTGGTTCTGTGCCGTTAACATGCGACGCCTGCAGTTCACCGTCGGAGCATCACTTATAGCTTTAAGTGTGTTTGGAGTCTTTATAATACAAGTAATATAATAATAATAATAACAATGATCTTTATGTGCTCCTGTGCAGAAAGACTTCAACCCAATTTCCCTTTGAATGTCCACGTGATGAATGAAGCGTGGAAGTATTCAGTACAGCCCTAAAATGTCCCACTTTGATTTTTCTTTTGACGTTTTTTTTTGGATAATTTCTTGAGAACATTTTATCGGTGAGACAGACGGGAAGCTTGGACATTAAGACATTGACGTTGTTGTGAACTGACGTGCTACTTTTCTTAAAAACGAGCTGCTGGTTTAAATAGTGTTGGTCGGTCTGGATTTTGTGAATCTTCTCTCATCTCTGCTGTTGGATTGAATAGCCGTGTTGGATTTTTTTTTTTTGTTTTCTGTCCTTTAACTGGTTCCTTTGGCAAAAAAAAAAAATGTTCATCCGCAAGTGTTTCGGTGGAGAGTTTTTTTTTGGGTTTTTTTCCGAGTCGACTCGTCAACCAGAGCCGTCAGATTTTCCAAAAAACACCACACGAAATGACCACTTCCTGTTAAGAAAAACCGCCATGGAGTGAAACACAACGGTGTGCTGCTCTCTCACGTATATCATTCACCACAGGAACACAAGATGACACTTCCACCACAGCAGCGGCTCCACCGGTCTGGTGCGCTGCTAAAGGTACGACGCAGTTTTGTGTTGGCTCCAAATGTCCAGCTGCAGCTTTGTGTAAAAAAAAAAAGATGGCGTCAAATTGTTTGTTGATGTGGACGCCAGATTTACCTGCACATGCAAAAAAACAGAGCTCCCCCCAGTGTTTGTCTGGAGACGGTCGTCACTGTTTTTGGGCTCCGCAGCTTCCTGTGAACGTCTCGTGTCGCTCTTGCTCCTCTCGTGGATTCTCAGTAATTGGATTGTTAGTTGTTGTTTTTTTTTTAAAAGTTTAAATAAATGGAGGTACTGCGGAGGAGCAACACATGGTGTGTTTTATTTTCTTGCTGGATGATTTGTTTGCCGCGCGGAGAAGTTTCTGTTGAAGTGGTTTTCTTCTTCTTCTTCTTCTTCTTCTTCTTCTTCTTCTGATCTGCGGCCGCTTGGTGGCCATGGTGAGCTGCTGGCTGCCTCCTTCACGCACACACGCCACACTTCTCCTCTCTTTTTATTTCCCCTCTCATCTTGTAATGTACTTCAGCCCTTCCCTCTCTTCCTCGCTTATCTCCTATCGTTTCATGTCTCTTGTACTGCTCCTCCTCCTCCTCCTCCTCGCTCTCCCTCTTCTTCCTCAGAGCCCCTGGAGGAGCCCCGTGTGGCCCAGTTGTTGAGGCTTTCCCCCACCGACCTCAGCCTGGACGGTGCGCTGGCCCACCACCTCCACCAGTGCTCCTACCACCTCCGCCTCTTCCGAAACTGGCTCATCTCCGGCCAAGACCCCCTAGAGTACCTCCACGGTTAGCCCCTGGCCCCCCCCCACCCCCGCTCTCCATCCCCCCTCCCTCCCCTCCTCCCCCCCCCCCCCCCAGCCTCACGCCCTGTTCAACCACTGCTCACGGTTTAGTTGGGCCTGTGCTCGTACTGTGGTTGACTCTCATGCTTTGCCTCTTGATGTTCCTGCATGCTTGCCTGTTTCTGTGGTAATGCAGATTGCAAGCTGGAGTGGTGTGAGCTGTTTTTGGGGGGGTTTTTTGGGCCATTCTTTGCGACCACTCTCTTTCCCCTCTGCAGTGGCGTCTATCTTTACCCCTACGTTGGTTTAGTTGTTTTTTTTTTGAAGGATTCCTTAACCATACAAAATATCTTTTTTTTGGGAGTTTACATGCAACGAGACAGGAAAAGTAGGGCTCCAACTCACAACTGTTTCTAAAAATGTAAAATGTCTCAAAGATATTAAGTGTGTTATCACAGTGGACAAAGAACACCAGTAGTTATTCTCATATGAGCTGGTTCAACCAGTACCTTTGTGGTACTTTAGCTTAAAAAAATATGACAAACAAGTAATTGTTTCAGCTCTAATCAAAAGTGAAATTCTCTCAAAATGATAATAACTAGAAAGGCACTCGTACAGCACAGAAACACCAAATGTCAGTGTGTCGTCCCCCCCACCCCCCCACCCCCCCCTTCTTCTCTAATCCTGCTGACAAAGTGACCAGAAACAAGCTCCTTGGCCGAGATAATGAAAAGATGACTCAGATGGACTGAAAGGCCCGCGGGTCGGGTTCAAACCCACGACGTGTAACATGGAGCATCCTCTCCAGTTTAAGTACATCTTTATTTTATCATAACATAACGTAGGCCTGAAAGTACCATAAACTGCACGCATTCAAATATCACTGATTCAAAGATTCAAAGAGTCCGACATTCAAATTTGAGACTTTCTTTCCTTGTCCCGCCCACTCTCTGTGCTCTCCCCCAAACTATGTTACCAAACTCCACCACACTGGCTCGTGTGTTGAGAATTGAATCTAAATAACACACCAAGAGAGACGGACGTCGTTTCCATTTGTCGCTCCAGTCGGTGTCACAAAATGAAAGATGACTTGGTTTGTGTTGACAGGAAATGTGATCACAAATTGACGATTAGTTTGATCGACCGTCAAGACGACAAACGAGCGATAATAAACGCTGAGCCGAGTGTTTTGGACGCACTGCAGTGATCACGAGGCCAACATCTGGCACAGCTGGACATCAGACTGAAGAGTGTTAGCAGACGGCATCAAACGGTAGTTCTTTATATTAAGCTCATCGTAATAAGCTCTAGTTAATAGTTAACGAGGCCTTATAAGATGATTATTACTAGTGTGTTAATAAAGCTGTTATTATTAACTTTATTGTTGGACTGTCAGACATTTAAAAGCAAGAAAGTTGTTTGTACACAGTTTAAAGAATGTTAATTAAATGGTTTATATTAGCATCAGAAACATTTATTACCTATTATGTCATTATAGCTTTATTAAGATAAATACATACGTTATAATGCATTTATTAACATGTAACAAGTTTCATATACGTGCTTCTTAATGTCTTATAATCTAACAATAATAATCTAAATCTAATCTAACAGTGTTTATGATGCTATGACTCGCTGAGGGCCTTATTACCTAACGCTTATTACATGTCACATTGTCATGTTCTTCGTCTCGTTTGCGTATTCTTTTGATCAGATTTCTCCTGATCTAAATCAGGCCGCTCGGCTCATGTTGAGACGTTTAAACACTGATGACTCCCAGCTTTTGTAGGAACTCAAAGTAACCACACATTTGTACCAGAACTCCAGAACTCTCCGGTGTTCTTCATCCACACCTTACAGTCTGCTGGCCGAGTCGCTCTTCTTCCTCACATTAACCAGCATGTGACCGCTGCTTGTTAGCTGAACACAAACGCACAAAGAGAACATCCTCTGAGGATTTTTTTTTTAATTTAAATGTATTTTTAGTGGATCGAGGCGAGGCTGTGGTTGTTGTTGTTTTTTTTTTTGTTCCGCTTTGTGATTGGTGGATTGGTTGTGAACTAACAGTGGGTGAACTGCTGTGGATAACGCGTGGTGGACCCGAGCTGCAGTCTGGACACATTTGAGCCGCCGTGTGCTGCCGTTAGAGCTTCTGTGTGTCGGGACCACACACACACACACACACACACACACACACACACACACACACACACACACACACACACACACACACACACACGGGCGTCATGTTTTAGACCTGCTTGCTTTTTGCAGCGAGACGTTTTGAGGATGCGTAGACTGCGTAGCCGTTTGATATGGTGTCTTGGCGTCCAGCATGGTGTTTTTTTTTTTTTTTTTGTATATATATATATATATATTCATTTATTTTGCACCTTGCCTGCGTGAAGATGAACCGTAGCGGCTGGCAGGAGTTTGTTAGCGGTGGTTAGGGAGCAGGACGTCGGAGCGCAGCGCTGAGGTGTGGTGTGTTTGGGTGTCACCGTCTGCCCCGGTCTAACCGAGGCCTGACGTTTGCCCGCGGGCGTCGTGTTCTCTCCGCAGGCTTCGAAGGCTGCTCCATGGTGCCCTCCATCTATCCTCTGGAGACGCTGCACAACTCGCTGTCGCTGAAACAGGTCAACGAGTTCCTCACCGGCGTGTGCGACAGCGCGGGGGATCCGCACACGAGGACCACCAGAGGTTAGAACAGCGGGCGCAGAGTCGTCGTCGTTGTTGTTTACAGGGTGAATCACGTCCATCATCTCTCTGACTCTCCTTCACCGTCTCCCTGCAGCTCTGTCGGCCATGTTTGACACGCACAACCAGCCGTCGGTGGACTCGTACCTCCCGCAGAGAGTCCTCTCCTCCTCCATCACTCTCAGATCTCGCTCTGACAGACCTCCTTGGTGTGAGTATGAGCAGCGTCTCCTTCTTTCTCACTAAGATTTGACATTTCTAGGTGTGTACTCCCTCTCGTGTCTTTTAATGCGTGTTCATGTTGTCGTCCTGCAGACAGCAGCGGTCCGTCCAGCACGGTGTCCAGCGCCGGGCCGTCCTCTCCCACCACCGCGGACACCTCGCCACGCTTCAGCTTCAGCGATAAGATCTCCCTCACCCCTCAGAGCAGCGAGGAGACCCACTCCTCTCTAAACGTCTCCGCTCAGCCGCCGCCGGGCCTCGACCCGACTTGCTCCGCCGAAGCCCCTCCGACTCCAAATAACTCTCTGGAGGACGACTTCAAGCTCTGCGCCGTTACCGGTCAGCGGCCCGACGATGCCGAAGGCGCGCAGGAAGGACCCGAGGTGGCGATCGCGGTCGGCGACGCCTCCTCCGTTGCGATCTCAGACGCTGGCCCGAGGCCGCCGTGCTCTGCGTTGGCGGAGCTCTCTCTGGCTCGGATGGAGGGTTACTGCCTCCCCGGCTCGCTGCCCGTGCTGCTGGAGCTCAGAGAGAGCAGCAGCGAGGCGGGCTCCAGCTCCCAGACGCCGCAGTCTCCCGAGGGAGCCGACGAGTTCTTCGACACTCTGGAGTCCATGGAGCTGTGGATGGACAGTCCGGAGAACCCCCCGCTCACTGAGACGCCGCTGGAGGCGGCGGCGGCGGCGGCTAACGCAGCAGAGCCGTAGAGCAGCGGAGACTTCACAAACTCAGTGTTCAACGCCACACTTGCTGTTCATTGCCTTTTAAATAAATAAAGGCCCACTGGTTACGTTCATCTGTCTGTAAAGATGTAGGGAGCCACTTGTTCTGTTACTTTGTTACGGTTGCACAAGCCCTTTTCTTAAAGCTGCATTAATCCATTTGTTTTTTGGCCACTAGGGGGCAGAAACACCCACCAAGCTGTTACAGTGTTACACATCCAGCAGATGTGATAAGGTTTTCATCCCGTTGGGAGTCGTGTTTGTGTCCACGTGATTGATTTCAACGTTCTCTCTCCATCTGCTCTGGTTTAGAACCTGGTTTTAGCTGCCAGATGTTCGCCGACGCCGTTCACATGCACAGAAACATAGTGGTCAGACGCCGATATGGATCAAAAGGTTTGGGACAGAATCATTCCTATTAATAATCATGTAGTCCACTTACACAGTTCATTGTGGGTCAACAGATGTCAGAACATTTAGAAACTACAGTAACTTTGGTTACATTTAGTTTTGACTCTCTCGATACTTTATCTCACAGTAACCCGTCCGAATGTTTGAGCTTGTGAACGTGGTCGGTGTCAGTCGGCCATGTTGTTCTGGGCCGGTAGAGAACGAACACAGTTGATGTGTTTAGATGATTCATATTGTGGCCACAAAGATGTTGATTAATGGAGCTTAAAACTGTCCTTCTTGCCTTCAGCCGTTTCCTTTAGGAAGCTGCAGGAGTGAAGGTCGACCACGTGTTTCTTAGTTTGTTACAGGAAGCTCTGACGTATAAACTGTAAAGCTCTCTCCGTCGTACGTTTTTTTTTTTTTTCGTTCCCGCGCTGAGCTTCCGTGGCGCTTCGTGGTTTTAAGTTCCTGCGTCTGCGATTTCAAAACAAAAGCTGAATCTTTATTACTGCCAGTGAAACACACCGAGTGTTCGATCCCAGGGTCGGACCGTGTGTGTGTGTGTGTGTGTGTGTGTGCGCACTGCTTACTGCCAAAGTCCTTAAGCCTCATTGAAGATTCATTATAATCAGTAAAAAAAAATATTTATTTTGAAATTGCATCTTTAAAAAAAAACTAAAATTAAAAGTCTGGTATTTTTGATACTAACATCAGATATTTAACTGTACCATATTATTGTTTATTTTTTTTTGTAAATTCACCTCATGATGTGGGAAAACCCGAAAGCTAATTTCTCATTTTATCGCCGAACAAACCGGAGGAGCATTTCGCGTTAAATGTGCTTTTATTGTGGCGAGCGGTTATGTAGCAGGTGTGTGTGTGTGTGTGTGTGGGTGGGTGGGTGGGTGCTTGAGGAGCAATTCAGGTAGACGTGCGATCCTGTGTTTAATCAGTGGGGTTCCATGCGACGACGTACTGAAGAGGTCTCTGTTCAGACAATCACACCGTTTGGTTTTTGGTGCTGCTGGTTGCTTAAAGGGTCGATTCACGCAAATTATTCAAAACATTGTAAAAAAGCCTCAAAGGTTGGCTCGCTCACGGAGAGTTTGGGTTTTTTATCTTTTAGTGATCCAGTAGATGTGAAATCACACTTCCTGTTTCACCTCGTCAGTCAACGACTACACTAACCTGTCTGTTCTTCTGTGTGAAGTTTAATACTTTTGGTTTTTAGAAAGTTCATTGTGTGAAACATCCTCACTATTCTGTAATACTGCTAACAATGTTACAAAATACAACTTTTGGAATGTAAATTTCATTTGTGGGTCTTTTGTTGTTTGCTTTAGTGTCTTTTGTCGTCTCAAACAAACCAATTATATCAGAACTTTATAGAAAAGAAGATAAAGATTTAAAGTAATATTGAAGCTTTTAAATACCTGCAGACACAAGAGTAGAATTTTACTTTTTCCACTATGCTAATTCCACACAACTGTTCCACTTCTTCCTTCTGCATTTAATAATTCTCTGTAAAGAAAGTAATTAAAGTAAAAAAAACATGTTATTAATTAAAAGGAGCAAGCGTCGAATGACACTCGAATGTGGCCGATTGATAATTAAGCGTACAGAGGATGGATTTGATTTTCCTTTTTAAATATTACGGCCGTTGTAGGGAAATGAAAAGAAGCCAGGGGAGGATGGATGACGTAATCGGATTTATCAATAAGCAGATTCTCGTGATTTTAGCCCAGATTCATGTATTATAATTTAGTAACTTGTAACTAAAGCAGCGTGTGGATCAAGTACCTCAAAGTTTATCTTCAGGTACTTCAGTAAATGTACTTTACTTTGAGTGGTCAAAAGAAAGTATCTACTATTGAAATCAGTACTTGTATGGAACATTTTGAAATGATACTCGGCCCTTTCCGCCTCTTGCTCCCGCTGTACTCCACCCGGGTCATGTGACCCAGGAGGTGATGTCATTGCAGCTTCTCACAGCAGGGGGGGGGGGGGGGGGGCAGCTCAGCTCTGCGCTGTAAACACTGTCAGACTGTTGAAAAGAGTCAGAAAACAAAGCGCTCACTGTTCCCACGTTCCACTGGATTACATCATCCTCACACCCTGTGAAGGAAGGAACACTGGCGTCTTGTTTCTTTTCTGTTTCTCTCTGGGACATTCATAGTCCCAGGAGGATACATCCTCATCCCTTTGGTGACGCTTCTTCCTCTATCGCTGCTATTAGATTGACATTTTAAAGCTTTTTAGTAAAAACATCTTGTGCAACTGTCGGATTGGATTGTCATGAAAGTTGGTATATTCATGGTTCCCAGAGGATGAATCCCAACGAGTTTAGCGATCTGCCGATTTTTCCTCATAACACTGCAAGCAGGTCAAAGTTTCCACTCATCCGGTGAAATATCTTATCATCTACATGAAGGGCTGGAAATACATTCTGCAAAAACAATCATTGTCCCCAGAAGATAGATCCTAATGATTTTAGGGCTTCCTCTGACTTTTCCTTTAGCGCAAACATGAGGATCACATTTGCAGTTTTGAGTGAAATATCGCGACAAGTATTGGATAGATTGCCATGACATCTACCATGCTAGCATGCTAATGTTAGCATTTGGAACCTCACAGAGCTGCCGGCGTGGCTGTAGACTCTTAAACTCACTTGGCTACAAAGGGTCACAAGCGAAAAAACACTTTGTATTAAAAGACTTTCATCAGTTTACAGAAGCAGAACATTCTACGTGATGGAACGGAAAAGAAGAGGGAGACATTTTTTTCTTCAGTAAATGATGTTTTTATTGGTCTTCACCACACTTGTTCCCTTTTTTAACAATAAATCTGTTTTTTGTTTTACCTTTTGTAAGCATTTAAAGAGCGATAAAGAGAATATTGCACTTAAAAACAAGAGATGAAAGTAGAACCATGAAGCAGAAAGGAGGGGGGGGGAGGGGGGAACAACCAAAAACGATCACGAGGCTTTCTTTACAGCACAGCAAAGCCAGGTTACATGTGCCTCCTCAGTACCGCACAGCTTAGCTTCTTAAATATACATCTTTTAAAATAGCAGTTCTATGTTAAGTCATGTTTTTCTTCATCTATTACAATACAGGGGAACTCAAAAAAGGTACACATGCACGTACAAGCAGGGCTCACTGAAAACCAACAGTCCTTATGATGATTTGTTTCACGGCTGAACGCCACAGATATTTAGTTTTTTCCAGTTTTTTTGTTCTTGTTTTTGCACAATACGAAAATGCAGCGTGTGTGTGTGTGTGTGTGTGTGTGTGTGTGTGTGTGTGTGTGTGTGTGTGTGTGTGTGTGTGTGTGTGTGTGTGTGTGTGTGTCTGTGTCTGTGTGTTAAGCTTTGTCTGGAAAAGAGTGTGAATAATAGGAAATCTTGTATAGATAAAAATGTTTTGACGTGAGTGTCTGGCAGTCTGGGTTTTGAGTGGTCTGCTCATATGTGAGTTGTTATTGGCCTTTACAGCGGTGCAGTATTCAATAGGAATGCAGCTCACAGAGTGGCTGAACAGGAACAACGGAGCTCAACGTCAGCGTCGTCGCTTCACTGTCTGTGAGGATTTTGTCAAACGGTCATCCGAGGAACGAAGCTGCGTTGGGCTTTTAAGTTTTCCCTTCCCTGCACAGAGTCGAGACGCATCGCCGGATGCACCAAGGCCACCAGGAGATCAAAGTCCTCCACGGAGAACGTAAAGGTAAATCTGCATCTTCACATTCAAATCAACTGGAGCCGCTGAGGTTGTTGTGGCTCCCTGCAGCCCTCCTGCTTTATTTTTTATCTTTTTTTTTTTTTTTTTTATGTACATGCAATCTGTTGTGCATGCGTCGCAGTCAAGGGAGTAAAATATCATACAGAAGAATATCTGGAGTTTTTTTTTTCTTAACTGCGGATCATAAAATAGCAACCCTGGTGAGGTGTGTTGGTCCTGTAGTTTGTTGGTTTGTTTTGTTCCTGGTTAAAATCTCTTAAAAGTACTTATCAAAATATATATTAATATCAAATTAAAAGCATGTCTACGCATAATAAAAGCGTTACTTGAAAACGTCCACTGGTTAACCACTAAAATTAACAAATTGGCTAAAAACATGAGGTGGCTTCAAAATATCTGTTTGCAAATGATATTTAAAAGTAACCAGAAGAAAACAGCACAGCTGTAATTGTACGTTTTTTTTAATGTTGCTAAATTTAAGTGTCTGCACAATGGTTACTGTTTGTGCTTCTCTGAGTGGCAGCTTCAGGAATTCTAAAACTCTACGTCTGAAATAGTTTAAAAGTGCCATTTTTATGCTCAATATGTACAACTATTTTTATTTTTTTTTTATTTTTCTTGTGCACTGACGTTCTCACCGACAAGACTCGCACAACAACAGAGGAGACCAGCTCGCCGAGAACCTTCCGAAACCGCCTCAAAACATCTCCCTTCCAGCACAGCAGGACAGAAAGGCACATGTGGGGGACAGTCTAACCTCTCAACCGCAAACACAAATCTCTCCTCGCAGCCACATGCTCCTATTGTCGTAGTGGAATACATTCTTCGTTCTTCAACGCAGCGTTTTGTACAAAGATCTTTTGAGACGCGGCAACTGATATGAGGTTTGTCGATTTGTTGAGTGCTGTTCTGTATGTAAAGATATATATAAACGGGGTAGAATCCAAAGATCGCGAATGATGATTTTGTTACTTGAATCACCGCCTTCAGTTCTCCTCAAGATCCTCTGCAACGATACGTTAACAGGAAATACACTGAAAAAACACATCGAAGACTACTAACGATTACAGAGAGAAACGTATTCGTTGAATCCACTGTAAGAAATAACAGCCACCGAGAAATTCCTACTGCAACGATTGATTTTCGTTTTTAAATAACCGTAGAAATATCATAACTCACTACAAGACAGATTTCTGAATATGGTCTTCCCTATGCTACGGCAAATATACTGTAAACGACATATTTTCTATTGTACTATTTCAGTAGGAGGCACAAAGTTCAACACTGGGACTGTCATTGTTTTGGAAGAAAGACAGAAAATAGAGGAGAGTTAAGTAAAGCTGGTCACATTTAGCCTGTAATGATGATTTATCTATCAGCAAATGTATTCAAATTTGTTTGGGATTCAGTGGAAGGAAATAACTTTGTTGCCGGCTTTAAAGTGCGCAAACTTGTGCTCTGATTTCGGCCATTTTGAAGACAAGCAACCATACATTAATTCCATGTTTTTTTCCTATACTTATTTACGGGCATTTTGTCTCGGCCAATAAACAAAGACTCATTGTCTCAAGTTGGGGAACAAACAAAAAGAAAAACTGAGAAATAATAATGTAGTGGAGGACATAGTTGTCAGAAAACTACCGTTGTAATATAAGTGGTGAAAGCCACGACAAGCTTATCAATGAATAGAAATCTAGAAAAACACAGACGGTTATCCAGGTCTGTTTCTGCTTTCGCTCAGAGCCCAAAGCAGAGGCAGATTAGCATATCAGGCTATAGAGAAGAGCAATTAAAAACCAGATCTACGCTGAGAAGGGGGGCGAGAGGAAACCGGAGGGGGTCTTAAAACTCAATCTTGCAGGCGGGGAAAGACTCGTCCTGCATGACGACGGTGCTGCTGGAGGCCAGGACCATGATGTTGAGCTCCTGCTGCCTCTCGTGGGTCTGCTGGTACCAGTCGCGGGTCACCTCCGTGTCGTGGGTCGGGATCAGCGTCACCTGAGCGTGCAAGACAAGAGATCAGGAAAGAAAGGGGTGAGACATGGGCTGGGTTTGACAATCGCAGTGTCTCCCCTCTCTGACTCGCGCGCAGTTCATTGGTTGTGAGAGAATGGTTCGATGCGATATATCTATGGTATGTTTGAACTGCATCGTCAAACTTTCTTGTATGAATATTGTGAGGCCCCACCAAAATGTTCATACCAAAATCCCCACTGGACAGGTGGTCATTTTAAACCCTGAAACGCACGTAAATAAGCGGATCGTGAATCGCAGCATCAAAACCGTTACCTGTAGGTTCGATCCCCACTGAGCTTTGCCGTCCAGCAGTGCATCCAGGACTCCTCGGCCGGGTTCACCGCTCGCCGCGTCGTTCCCGCTGACCACATAGTACGCAGAGCGAACGCGCTTGAAAAACTCTTGGTCCACGTTCTTGGCACTGCAGTGGTTGGGAATGTAGGCCAAGTCCACATAAATAGGAAGGCCAGCAGCACCTGCAGAACCGGACTTCTGAGAACCTGAGTGGGAGAACAAAACAAAGCTGTCACCATGCATGCATGCATATTGTTGTTTGTTGTTGTCAGACTGATTTATACATTTTACATACTCTGCATGCTTTTATGTTTTGTGCTTCTGACATGTCTGTTTTTAGTGTCTAACAATGCAGCATACTCTTGTCTTTCTATTTAACATAATTATCTCTCATTTACTTGCTTTGCATGTGTCGTTGTATGAGCCTCTGTGTTGCATGTCTTGATAGTACTTGACAATGTTGTATAAAAGTGTCCTGAATGATGTATCTACTTATATTATGAAAAATAGCCTGTTGGCTAACTGCCAAATAAACCAATAAAATATCAAATAAAAAACTATGTGCAAATTATTTTAGTTTTGTAGAATTTAATACATTTTTCTCACCTGAACTGTTCTTGACACCATTCATCAGCGTCTTGCCGGGGTTGTAGCTCGACCTGGAGAGGTCATCGTCTTTGGAGCCCTGTCCGTCCGACAGACGAGACATGCGAGAGCTCTTGTCTGCCTCCTTCTTCTTCAGCGAAGCGCTGCGAGGAGACGGCGTCTGTTTGACAGGCATGGGAGACCTCTTGCGCCTGGCCGGGGACGCTGATTTGGTTTTCCCGGAAGTCTTCTTTAAGCCCTTGGCTTTTGGCTCCTTCTTAACTAAGCCGTTATCCAGGGAGTCGGGATCCACCATGCAAACGTCCGGGCGTGGGGGGTGAGGGTAGGGATCCATGACGGGAGCAGGAGGAGGGTCGTTGCTCCTCCCAGAGGAACGATGGCTGCCTCCTCCCGTGGCGGATAATTTATCAACGGGCATGTAGTCTGCATCCTCATCTGAGTCCATGTTGCCCTCGCCGGTGACCGAGGGGAACTCCTCGGTGCCTGGAGGGACATCGGAATCTGACTGAGAGCCTAAAGACTCGCTGACGGAGGTGGGCGGTGTGTCCTCTGTGGCCAGACCCAGCACTGGCATGGTACCGCCTGCTTGGTGCAGAGAGCCGCTGTCCCTGCTGTGATGATGGGGCTGCTTGTGAGCCCTTCTCTTGACTGACAGATCGTGCCCATCGGCCTCTTGCGATTGATCACTTCTGCGTTCACGATCCTCATCGTCGTCGTCGCTGGATAACTGCCGCATGCACGGGTTGATGAAGGATGGCGAGAGGTCCTGTTTGGGCTGCCTGTACTCGGAAGAGGAATACCCAGGAGAGCTGCGACTACCGTATGAGGAGGTGGCTCCCATGGGCACATCACCAGCAAGATCCTGATCGCTGTCGTCGTCGTCGTCGTCGTCATCATCGTCCTGCCCTCCTCGGCTGCATTCCTCGGCGTAGAACGGAGAGCGAAACGGCTGATCAGTTGTAGAGAGAGACAGCGGGCGGGCCGGGTGCTCTGGCTCCATCTCGCACTCCTCTTCAAACTCATCATCGTGACGGTAATGGGGAGGGGAGTCTCCGGGCACCATCCCCATCTGGGACTTTGACATCTCCCACTCAAAAGAGCTCCTGTAAGCTGCTCCCTCTCTGGGCTCCACCTTGGCTGGGCCTGAAGATGCACCACTGGCTGCTGCACCAGCAGGGGTCGAGGCGGCGCTTGCGCCAACCTCCGTGGGGCCATTGACTGTGTCCGGCTTGTTGGCCTGGAGAGGCGAGGACATATAGGAGCCCAGAACATCGGGGAGAGCACCATCTGTCTTTTCACTGGCAGCTGGAGCGACAGGCTTGTCAGAAAATGAGAGGCTACCAGCCAGGCCGCCGGAGGGCGACCTCCGAGTCATCTCACGCATGTAAGCCTCCTCATCCTCTTCCTCACTGCTGTCCGTCTCCTCAAAGTAATGCTTGCCTTCTATGTCAGGGCGCGGTGAGGAAGTGACACCGAACAGGGCGGCACTGGCCGCCTCTTTGTCTTTGGAGATCTCTGAATGCTGAGCAAACGGTCCTGCTGAGGCCCCAAACCCAACAGCCGTGTCCAGCTTGGACCCTTTAGACCATTCAGGCTTATAGAAGCAGTCCGATTGAGGGCCTTTGTCCGTAACGCCATCTGATGTGGTCTTTTGCTCCTTCTTGTCCTCAGCAAAGGCAGCGGACGATAGTGAGGGGAAGGACTTGACCTCCTCGAATGGGCTGAGGGGTGAGAAACGAGCTAAACTGGAGGTGGACTCGGCCGCAGTCGTAGCTTTAATCTGTTTCTCGGACACTTCTAGATAGTCGTCTTTGGCGCCAGCGGAGCCGGAGAAGGAAGAGTCCATGACCTGTTCATCTTTAAAGGAGGAGTACTCAAAGAGAGGCTCGGCGGGCGTCTCCAGCTCCTCTCCGAACTGACGGCTGGTGGAGAGGGAGCCCGAGGTGGACGAGGAGTAGCTATAGGCCGAAGAGGAAGAGTACCCAGGGGCAGCGGTGGTCGTGTACTGAAAGCTTGTGTCCAGTGATGTCTTACTCAGAAGGTCTGGAGTTTTCTGTTTCTCAATATCAGCATCAGCTTTTTGATTCTCGTAATAACTGTCCTCTGTTGATTTCAAAGTGAAACCCTCTTTACCTTTGTCAGTGGTCTGACTTGAATAAAATGAGTCTTTCTCACCACTCCCATATGAGCACTCAAACCCTGAGGAGTAGCCAGAGAAACCCGTAGCTCCTAAATCTGTTGGCTTTCCGCTGATGGATGAAGAGTCAATCTTCGCTTCGTGTTCAGTCTTTGTGAGTGAGCTAGAGCTGCTCGGCTTCCCCTGGCTGTTGTAGCCATATCCAGCCATAGAAACCATAAATTCAGGCCTCTTTGAGCCAAACATTTCACTGATCGGACTTTTTACTTCCTTCTCTGACTTCTCTTTGGCGCCTTTCTCCATGTCGGAATCAACCACACCCTCGTCGTCGTTGTCCTCCTCATCTTCGTCGTCCTCGTCGTCCTCATCGTCTTCATCGACAACATCGTCATCATAGTCCTCCTCATCCCTTGCTGTCAGTTTTCGCATGTCCACCTCCAAACACCCTCCTTTCTCGCCGTAGCCTGCGGCAGCATCATCAAACGCCGTCATTGAGGAATACTTCTGGGGCTTCGTGCCATCAGTGTGGCTTTTAAAAGAATCTTCTTTTTCTGGTGACAAAGAAGTGGACGAGGATTCGGGTCTATCAGCCATTGAAGGGAATCGGCTACTTGTGTTGTATTTAAATGCCTCCTCTCTTTGGCCCTCTTCAAATGGAGGTATAGCAGAAGTGCTCTTTGAGTCGAGCCACGGTGAGGCGGAGGACTCTTTTCCATAAGAGACGGTAAATCCCTCCTTCTCTGACATTTTGTCCGTGGCTGTTACCGGGGCTGGGGGCTCTGGTTTCTGTGAATCCACTTCACCTTTTGCAGTGTCCTTCTCCACTTTATCTAAAGACTCCTGACGATATGAATCTGAGTCCACTGAGCCGTAAATGTCACTGTAAGAGAACGTTTTGCCATGCACATAGGGCGTGTCCTGTCTTATATACACCGCCTTTTCTTTGCTCTCCTTCTCTGGAAAATTGTAGAGACTGAAATGAACACTTTTCTCGCTCTCCTTTAAAGCGACATCTGTTTCCTCTTTTTCTAAGTCTACTTTACTTTGATCTGTTGATAAGGGCTTATGGGACCCTTCCCCACTTTGGAAATCCTCATCTTTTTCATCTTCATCTGAGTACATCACTTGAGGTTTCGGTTTCTCTGTGCTGAAAGACACCTGTGTCTTGTCCGAGCTCTTGACTTCTGTTTCTATCTTTGAAGATTTTGCCTCAGAGGCGAAGTCGTCGTCCAAGAAGCACCCCTCTTTTGCCTCCATAAGCTTGGCCTTAACAGTCGGCTGTAGATTCTTTTTGGTGTAAGAGTCATCTTCCTCCTCATTGTCTTCACTTGATTCTTCGGACTCGTCAGAAACTGTCTTGTCACCGATAAAAGCGGTACTGTCTGAGACGATGGCTGATTTAAAATCAAGCGCTGCTTCATCTTTGTCTTCTGTCCTAAAGGGTTTCTCTTCTGTCGGAGAGTAGCCACTGCTTGTCGGCACAGACTGTGTGGGTGAGGCCAGCTTCATGGTGCTGTCATCTGGACTTAGACATCTTTCCTCACTGTCCTGCCTGTGGGACTCTAATTCTAACCCAGAGGAGAAAGACGGAGGGGGTGAAATAGGCTTTATATCAGTCTTAAACCCCTCTGAGCTAAAGAGAGACTGGTTTTCTTTGACAGCCTGTGTGGGAGAGTACTGCATGGTAGAAAAGAGAGGAGGAGGAGAAAAAGTGGCAGAAGGAGATTTCTGCTTCTCCTGAAGCATCATGAAGGCTGCGTGTTCGTAGCCCTCTTGGAGTTTACCCAGAGGAATATCGACGTTAGGAGTCTGATCCTCGTCCTCGTCATCCTCGTCGTCTTCTTCTTCGTGGACCAATTTGATCTTTGCGTCACCTTCCATCTCAGCAATGTTGGGCTGGTACTCATCAGAGGAAGGAGACTTGAAGCACTTGTCGTCCTCCAGAGAGGAGGTGGGTGAAATGGTTCCCGCTGAGTTGAGATAGTCCTTCCCCTGGGCGGCTTCTGCGCGCAAGGGGATGCTGTTGATGGGGTCCAGCAGGAGAGAGTTCTTCCCAGCCTCCTCGGTCTGAGGCGCCGTCACAGAGGCTATCGACTGGTCCTCTGCTACAGACGTGGCAAAGGACGACAGTTTGTCGTATTCCGTGATGGAGGTCGCCGAGGAGATGTGCTCCTCCTCTGCAAGAGGAGCAGCAATGATGGCTGGGTACGGTGCAAGTTCATGCTCGTGACCTCCCATGAATGCTTTGGGTTTGACGTCAGACACGGCGGAGCACTTCATCTCTTTTATACCGTGCATGGAGTCAAAGGTACCGGGGACGTCAGGGACAGAGATGTCATAGGAGCCCACATCGTAGCGCAGCTGTGGGATCCTATCTTCTGGTTCCTCATGGATCTCCTCATCAGAGATGGTCTGCTCAGTCTCGGAGTAGCCGGGGATGGTTTCGTCTTGGATGAAGGAGAACTGCTCCGAAGCGGAGGCTGCTACTTGACCCGACAGGGCTGCGGTTGATGGAGGTTTTGGGTCAGCTGGCTTGGTGTCCCACTCCTTTCCAGTTTTTTCCCTTTTTGCCTCCTCTGTTTTATATTTCAGGACCTCATCGTCTTCCGTTCCTTCAAGGTCAGCTTTTTCAATGACATCACCCTCCTCCTCTGAGCTGTCGCTCTTCTTCGATCTGTCTCTTATGTCGTCCTTTGCGGGGTATTTGTTATATTTCTCCATTTTCTCCTCTTCGTACTTCTTGTCAAAGACATCACTTGCTTCCTTCTTTTCAGTGGCTGCAACGCGTACCGTAGCGCCTTTGTCTTTGTTGTCTTCTCTCTGTTCGACAGGGGATTTGGGCGAAGCCAATTTAGTATCAGCAGCTGGTGAAGTGACTTTCTCATCATTGAAAACTAAAGACGGGACTTTAGTATCTGTGTGCAGTGAATGCCCAAACATCACATCATTCTGGATTGGCTCAGTCTTCACTTTGGACTGCTCTTCTTGTTTCAGAGCCTCAAAGTCCTCAGTAAGGTCCTCTGGGGAGGAAACGATGGACCTGTCAGCCAAAGCTGCTGCTGCGATCTCCGCTGGGATGTTCTTTGGGACTGGCTTTTTCTCATGCGCTTCCTCTTTCACTGCTTTGTTTTTGTCCGTCTTGGGCTTAGCCTGAGTCTTAGCCTTATGCAGAGTTTTTCTCACTTCAGGGGTGAGTGGCTTCAGGTCAGGTTTAGTGATTTTTCTCAGCTCCGGTTTACTTGGATCCTTCTTTTTATTCTCCTTGGCTTTACTTTCCTTTTTCTCTTCTTTTCTTATATTTTCATCTTTCTTGACTTCACGTTTCTCTTTCTTGATTTCTTTTTTCTCTTTGTCTTTCTTTTCATCCATCTTGGATGCTTTTTCATTCTTGACAGTTTTATCCTTGGGTATTTTCTTTTTCTCCGTCTTGCCTGCCACAGGGGCCACCTCACTGTTTTTCTGTTGCTTGGTGGCTTTTAGACTTTTGAGTTTCTTCTCTTCCTTCTTTTCCACTTTATTCTCTTTAATGATTTCACTCTTGGACTCTTCCTCATGTCCACTGGCTTCTTTCTTTGTTGCTTTAGAGTGGGGTTTCGGTGAAGACTTGAGACTCTCTTTGCTGTCAGTTCTTGATCTCATTTTTGTCTGTTTGATAATGGGAGGAGGTGCACCAGATGATATGTCTTTTTGAGTCGCCACAGGGTATCGCAGGAAGTCAAGGTGTTTCAGTTTCTCAAGGCCCTCAAAGATTTTATTCTGCGGTGCATTTCCAGGGAAGAGCACCCTAACTATCTTTTCCGTTGGACGGTGAGGAATCCAAACAATAAGAGCGGTAACTGATGTCAAATAGGGGACAGATATTTCTCCTTCTTTTCCATTGGCCATCGTAATCCCTGTCTTGGCTTTGCTGTTCCCAGCCCATTTCTGCATTAGAAACTGCATCTCTTTGCTCTCCTTTACAGGGTTTAAGACGTACATGTCTAACTTTCCCACACCAAGTTTGTGGAATAGTGTAATGGGTTCAATAGTGTTGCTGACTACCCTGTGAAGAGGCTCCGGTGTGATACCGAGCTTGTTGAGGTACTGCAAGGTAAGAGATGCTTCCTCAATGCTGCGCTTCACTTTCAGTGTGGACTCAGGCATTCGAAGCTTCTCTGGGACGTTAAAAAACACAATCCCAAGCTCAGGAGAGATCTGGTTCTTCATCCATTCGCCGTTGCTGCTGGATCCACTTCCTTGGTTACGCTCCTCTTCTTGCTCTGCAATCTTCCTCTGGAACAACCCATTGATGCCTGGGAGGTTGTCTGCACCAATATGGGTGAGCAGAACGGAGTCGATCCTGTCCAGGTGGCGAACCAGCTTCCAGAAGCAAGACTTCCGATCAGACCCTCCATCCACCAGGATGTTGAATCCGTTGACGGCGAACAGAGCGGAGTCTCCTCGGCCTCCGGGGAAGATGTAGCAGCAGGGTTTGGACAGCTTCAGAAAACCTCCAGAGGTTGGGGGCTCCAAGAGGTCAAAGGACGATGGCACATCAACCGTCTCTGAGACATACTCGGTAAACTCCGTGACTCCGTCCATGTCGGGGAGGTGAGGTTCGGGATTCAGGCGGTATTCCAGAAGATTTTGAAATGACTGCTGCTCCTGGCTTTGGCCAAGGGAGCTCCAGCCCCCGTCTCCCTGACAGGAAACAGTAAGCCTGGATGGCTGCTCTGAAGAGGCCTTGGACAGGAGTTCAATCACCTGGGAACACAATAACAGTTAAAAACAGCCTAAATAATGTGTCCATGTAAGCTTTATATAAAGTTGATCCATACACTGTAAAGAAAGCACACTCTGCTTACTTGAGGGTTGGAGATGATGTCGGAGAAGTGCTGCCAGGTGAAGGCTCCAGCTTGCAGTAGGATGTCGCCTCCCTGCTCAGAGCTCTGGCCGGTCAGTATCAGCAACTTATTCCCGGCAAAATCGGTGATTAGAGAGCGAATCTGGGTAGAGTACAGAGTAACCAACTGTAACAACTGTGAATATTGATGCTCTGTAATAATACATCTTGCATAAGTCATCCAAATTAGAACAATAATGTCAAATGTAGGCTACTGTACTGGAAAGATGAGACAAATCTTTTTTTAGTGACCAAACAACAAAGCAAAGGTTCCCAAAATAACAAAGCTCACATCATCTCACATGTATCTGTGTGTAACCGCTCTCACTTCACCAAGTTGTCAAATATTGCAGCTTGGTCAGTGGGCCTAGGCGTCAAACTTTATCGTCACACTTTAACTTTATCGTCACCAATGAATGGAAGTGACCATACTTGAAATGCGGAGGAGTGACGTAAAGACGCCGTATATGGCTCTGGTAGCGGCAGCGACATGTCAATCACAAGGTAGCCCCACCCTGAAGCATACTCCGCTTTATGGTCTATTTGACTCTAAATAGACCATAATTTACTAAATGAACATCATCCTGTTTTGAAGAAGACTTAAAACTAGAGATTGAGACCATAAACTCATGTTTACAATGTTTACTGAAGTAATAAATGAAGAGTGAAGTAGAGTAATTTTCCCATAGACTTTCCCCTGCTTGTCAGTAGAGAGAATGCAAGTTTTAAGACACTTCCACATTGACGTAGTGTAGTTAATTAGGTTACGTAACATAGCATTTCTGGGTCCTAATACTACTTAACTACGTTACAAACATTAACCCAAACAAGTGTATTACTAAACCTAACAAAGTTAATTCCAGTGAAAATGGAAGTTTATTTCAAATACAGCTTTTCTAATGTGATATCTCCAAATGCGCATAAAAACATGTGATTGGAAAACTACGGTCCTTCTAGAACCGGTGTTTGGTTTGTCTGTTCTAGGCTACTGTAGAAGGTTGACGGTGCAACATGGACCGTGAAGAGGACCCGCTGCCTATGTAGCAAACAAAGACGCAGCGTTTCAGGTGATTATACACTAATGAAAACATAGTTATGAATATTATATTCATATAAATGCTACACACTGGACTTTAATTTCAGCCAGCAAAAAGCACGTTATTTTTGTAATTGATTGTCTCAATGAGAAGCTGAATTTGCTGCATTAAGAATAAATAAACAGTGCAGTGTGTTTCCAAAGAAACAGGGTTTCTTTAACAGATTCAAAGATCAGCTGCTGTTTGTCATACTACTCTAGACAAAAATAATAATGAAAACGACGAGGTTAACTCATTTCAGAATGTTTTTTATTTAAATTCCACCAGCAGTCAAAGGCGAAACTAACAATTGGCTATTTTTTAACACTGACAGTGAAATCTGAGGCATTTGAGTGGGTTTATTTATAACACAAAGAAGTGTCTGTGTCTCACACTGAGTGAGTTCCTGTTAATCAACTGAGTGATGATCACTAGCAGGAGAGACATGGACCTCCCATTGGGGCTGAATGGTGAAACAAAAATGATGGCCAGAGATAAAAAATACAGAACATGTCCTGCAGGAATCTGTGGTTTTGTCTGTGTTGTCCAGGTGTTGTCCAGGTGTGACTCACCTCTGAGGCAGCGGTCTCCTCTGATGGGTTCACCAACACCACTGTCTCCAGGACATCACTCTGATACTGGAGAATCCGCTGACCTGCAGGAAACACAGATAATAAAAAAATGATGACATTAAGGTCCAATAACAGGCCTTCTAACAGTTTAATCATCATTTAGCTTTAATAAAGACCTAGAACAAGCTGACACAGAATATGTATGATCCTGTCAGACCGTGTGAAATCAATAAAATAGTTTTCTTGGATCTAGACGAGTCTGTGAGGTTGTACTTTTGAGCTAAATGCTAGCGTCAGCATGCTAATGTGATGACAACGTTAACGCTAACATGCTAATGTTTTGCAGGAATAATGTTCGCCACGTTCACCATCAGCATGTTAGCATTCCAGTAGTTAGCATTAACACAGCACATCTAAGGCTGAGTGTTATTAGTTTTGGAGATATTTGGATTATTAATAAATGTATTAGACAGATTGAACGGCGGTCATAAAAATGGCCGCCGCTCTGACCATCATACTACGTTGATTTGAATGTGAATGTCTGTTCTACTACTGTTATATTTCTATAGACAAGTTGATACAGAATATATATATATAATGTATACTACTAAAAAAAAATTTCTTAGAACAAGAAGAGTCTAAGATGCTGTACTTTGGCACAGTGATGCTTTGAGCTAAATGCTAGCATCAGCATGCAAACGTGGTCACAATGACAACGCTAGCATGTTGATGTTTTGCAGGAATGATGTTCACCATGTTCACCATCAGCCTTTTAGCATTCTAACATTGCACTAACGCAGCTGAGGCTGAATGTCATTAGTTTTGCAACTTATTTGGATTATACAAATTGAACGATGCACATAAAAATGGCCGCCGCTCTGACCATCATACTACGTTAATAGTAGTACCACGTTAAGTTCTATTTCTAAAGACAGGACTCTCATGGTGAACTGCTTTAAACCGAGCTGCTGGGTGAAAGGTTAAACTAGAAGAGAAACAATCTCTTAACATTATGAACGGCCGGCGTCATTTACTGACAATGCTAACAACGGCCGTCACTCTGCACATGTGGCCGTGCACAAGCATCCTCAAACCCCGCCTTGTGTCCTCTCCTTGTTCACTTGACATCTTATTTATCCACTGGCCTTTACTAAAGCGCCCCCCCCACCCCACCCCCAACGAGTTTAATCCTGGAAATACGCTATTTTCATATACAATCACAACAACAAAAAATAAAAAATAATAAGCCTCTTTGGCAGTTGCTATGGGGACGCTTCTCTGGCTGTCGCTGCTGGCTGAGTTACACTGACCCAGTCTTGGCTGAGGGAGACGCATTGCAGCATTTCTGCGAGAGGGAGGGGATGCTGGTACTGCATGAGAGTATGCACGCAGCATCACATAGTACGGGAGGTGAAGGCGAGTGGCAGAGCAGCAGCATTATAAGCAGCTCCATCACAGTGGGCATCTATATTTAGCATGAAAGAAAAAAGACATAGTGAAGGAGCTGTCACAGTGTGTTTATGTCTCCTTCTTCTGCTGGAAGAGGAGGCAACGAGAGGGGGGGGGGGGGGGGGTGAGATAAATTCAGCACTTGATGGCGTAATATTTATGTGTTACAGGTCACAGATACGTGAGGCACACTTTGCAATGTAACATATAATGTACACGCGTCAGCTGACGAGTCAGATTCATGCGGCTTCATTAGACGCTGGCTGAAATGAGTTCACAATCTGGATTTGTTCAGCTGCTGATCAAACAAGTAGAGTGGAACTGATATGTTGTGGGTTTTTCCCTTTCCCTTTTTCTTTCTGAACCCAGGAGACGGTTTGAATGTAAAACAAACAACAACAACACCACCAATACTGACATCTAGGTTGTTTTTTTTTATTCTTTTGATTCCTTGCTGCGTGGTGACCAGGCGTCAAACTCCGGGTCTGAAGAGTGAAGCCGTTAAGGAAGTGCCTTAAACCTGCATTCTCTCTCGTGTCCATCAGGGGGCGACTCCTCTGGTTGTATAGAAGTCTAGTCTAAAATGACTCTACTTCTCTCTTGATTTATTCCCTCAGTAAACATTGTAAACATGAGTTTATGGTCTCAATCTCTAGTTTCAAGTCTTCTTCAATACAGCATGATGTTCATTTAGTAAATTATGGTCCATTTAGAGTCAAACAGACCATAAAGCAGAGTATGCTTTAGGGGCGGGGCTACACAGTGATTGACAGGTCTCTACCAGAGACATATACGACGTCTCTAAGTCACTCCTCCTCACTCCAAATATGGTAACTTCCTGTTCACTTGTTGCAAAAAAGTCAAGACGGCGACGGCCGAATCGTTGAACTCGTGGCTTCAAAACATCAGACCACAAACCAATGAATGGCGTCTCGACGACTATACGTCCACTTCTTATACACAGTCTATGGTGGTGACAAAATGCTCCACTCCAGCCCACTAATATAAAATGCTCCGCATGTCTGAGAAGCCTATTAACCGCCTCACTCCTCTCATTCCCATTTCAAGCTGTCCAAGGGACAATCTGCTGTAAAGCCACTTGTCTGCCCACTCATCATTCACACTGTTATCATGGAAACCAGCGTCGTCTGGGCCTCTGCGGCTCTCATCGGGCTGAATGCGACGGACTCGTAATGAAAGATTAACTAGAGGGAGGATGGATGCTCGTAAAAATTGTGACCCTCTGTTGGCTGTGAGGAATGCAGTGACTCCAGTAACACACACAGGAGATCGTGGTTGGTGCATCAGACCGGTACAGTTTCCTGATGACAACTGGATAATGACGGAGGGGAAGAAACGATTCGGGCTTTCGGCTGTAAAGATTCGATCTGACATACTGTACTACAGCCCTGTAGGGTCTCCATCACGACGAAGACCTGCAAATGCTTTTAATGCCAATTCTGCATCTTTGTTTTCTATTTTTCTGATTATGATTTCAGCAGATGGACGATGGCTAGTTTTAAAGAAATCTCAAGTCTACCTCATGAGAAAGATTTGTGATTCTGTGGAAATAATGATTAATTGACTACTGACTAATTCTGTTGGACGATATAATGTCCATATAGCGTACGATAAGTTAATAACGTAAAAAAGTTTGAGGTTATGTCCCAACACGAAGGTCCGTGAAATAGTCACAAAATTCCATCTTTTGGTTTTGTGCTGAGCGACAGCTTTGCTTCTTTTTCGGGACGGCATTATGCTACAAAAACAAAAGGCAACAAAACCACTTAATTAGGTTTAGGAAAGCCGTCAGGAACGCGTCACTTCACGATAACACAACAACAATCAATGTTGAAAACCGGACTTTGTTTTTTGGACAATAACGTGGGTCATGTCCACATACCGTACGATAAGTTGACAGAGTAAAGAAATATTGAAGTCATAAGTCGATAATGTAAAAATGATCTAGGTCATGTCCCTATATCGTGCAATATAGTAGTTACTGGGATGAAGTAGGCCTTGTGGCTGCTGATGGATTGTGGATCACTTGGAGACGCTATCTAGTCACAAAAGATATTGCGCTAATAAAACGACAAACACTCCAACAAAGTTTTGCAATTGAGTGCAATTTGCACTTTTTTTGCAGAGGGGGAGGGAATAAATAATTAGTTAATATGTGTATATAATAACCTTATTTACACCTTTTATAAATGCGCTTCACTCACCGCGGACTCTCTGAAAACACAAAAAAAAAATGTCACTGTCACTGCCAATTTTGTGCAAAATGTCTGCACATTATCTCATTTAAATCGGTGCAGATAGCACAGCGGCACCGAGGCGCACTTCCCCCTCTGTGGGTGCTTTGAGAATTACATGGTTTCTTTTCTTGTCTCGTTCGTGCAGGTTTAGCGTCTTATGTTGCTATATGCAAACACACAGCACTCCTCTGGAGGTGAATCCTCAGGATCTGTCTTGTTTTTTTCGCTGAGCTTTACAAAGTGACATGGTGCAGAAGTAAACCTGAAAATCTAAGAGAGATAGTCTGAAAATGAGTAGGCGTTTCATAGCATTAAGGAATAACTGGCGCCCACACATCCGCGCCTCTGGTGCATGATGGGAAATGTTGTTTTCAGCCGCCATACCGTCCGACACACTCGCCGTACTCTTGTTGCCACAGCTTCGCATGCTGGCATCCCACCCGAGGCCGAGAGAGATGTCAGCTGTGACTTGTGTCACTCATGTGTTTGTTTGTGTGGTAAAAGTGGACCGTGTCCCGTGTAAATGTCACTCTGTGTGACTCCACATCCTCCCACTGCTCAGGCTACCCACAGTGGTTAAAAATACTGGTTCAGCATTTTCACTACAGTGAGAAAACGTCAAGAAAGAAGCGGCGCTGACTCTGGACTCACACAGATGTATTCTTCAGTGAGAACATGAAATACAAACACTCAACAGATATTGTTAGATATCCTGACAATTCGCTTTTTTTTAACCTTACATACAACCCGCCAATGACGATTCCAAAAGCCCACCTGTTGTAAGCGCGTTGAGTCGAGCTAATAACGTCGAGCTGCTCGTTCGCAGATTTAGTTTATGACCTTGTAAGCTCGTTAATTTTGAGTGGCAGCATGATGAATGATACCTTTTCTTTTTGACGAAAGCAAGTTGCCCCTTTTTAAAGCCTCGTCAGAGTCATCGAGAGGGTAATTAGTCACAGCAGGGAAAGCTGAATGTGAATATAATGAGTGGGGTTATTGGCACTGTCTGGCCATGCTGTAATTATCTCTGCATTAAAAACTGGGATTAATCACTGTTTGTTATAGAGTCACTCGTACGCAGTCCACTATAGTCAATTTAGGATGTTTACTTTATTTACAAGAGCCACTGAATGTCAGTTAGTCGTGTATCTTAACAAATACTGGATGGATTGCAATGAACTTTGGTAGAAACATTTGTGTTTCCCAGAGGATGAATCTTACTTCACTAACTGGTCAAAATTTGGTATAGCGCTTGCAGGAACGCACAATGCCACGTGGTTAACGTTGTCAAAACATGGGTTAAGTTTAGGCAACTAAAGCACTTGGTAAAGGTTTGAATAAAGATCATGCTTGTGCTAAAATAATAATGTAACGGCGTAACGGAGCGGCCGGAACGAGTCCACTTCTTCTATACAGTCTATGATTAAAACACCAAAGTCCGCTGGGAAACATGAACGTCTGTGGTAAAGTTCATCGCCCTACATCCAGCAGATGACATATTTCACTCTGGATCAAGGTAAGTTTGGCTGGAGGGTGACATCGGAGTTCAACGTTACACTTTTGTGATTTAACTAGATAGTTGTTGGTTTGAACCGTGGCTTAACAGTGCTAACAGAGTGCACAAACCAACTGTGTGCAACCAAAGCAGAGCGGATTGTTCTTCTTTCGGCGGGAACGTGATTGACCGGTACGCAGTTAAATCACTGTTTCCTATCCTGCTTCATCAATTAACTCTTAGTCCATCAGGCTGTGCAGAGCACATTAAACTGACCACGACACATAAACTGGCTCAGTTCACCGTAGCACTGCTGCAGCTGCAGGAAATTAAACATTAAAGTGAATCATGACAAAGAAAAGCCAGTGTACATTTCCTCGGAGAGACGTAACTGTGACATGCAGGAGATTTGTGTACCTGCTGCTGTTTACCGTCAGACGTGTTAACGCCGATGTAGCTTTCAGGTCTTGAGGGAAATAATCAGTGCAGCAGCAGCGTTTCATGAAATAAAAAGCTAAATGACTGAGTCACATTAAGGTCCCTAATTATAGCACATATATATATATATATATATATATATATAATTTATGGAGATATATCCACAGAAGACATTGTTAAATTTTGGTTTTATATGTATGTTGTACGTATTTTAAAAGCCAGCATAACTGGACTTCAGGCAAAAATATTCATTACTATTAACATACGTCTAATTTTGCGATTTTGAACAATTTTACTTCCATATCATGTCTTCTTTCAGACTATTGGAAAGAAATCAAGCTACAAGAGGTGTGGGAAAAAGTCAATGCAGCATAGTATCGCGATATTTTTGCGTGCCAATACAAATGAAACCTTTTGGTAACATTTGGTTTTCAGTCCACTGGTGCAGTCATAAGTAAAGTAATTTGAAGATGTAGAGCATGATACAGTTCAGTTTTTAAGTATACAAGAACCCTTCTGTCTGAACAAAACCACAGTTAGCCTAAGGAAAAACATGGTGGTTGGCCTTAAAATGACTACGTTCAGGTTTAGGCAACAAAACGACGTGATCAGGTTTAGGAAAACCGTCACAAATAGTTTGGAAAACCACAACGCGGTGTCGAACTCTGATCTTCTGGTTGAAAATCAGATTTGTTGGTTCCATCGACCCCTCCAAACCTCGTCTTTTTAGATATTGTAGAGTACCTCACTTGCTCTTACTGCTGTTTAGTTACGTTGATGTGTGTGTCCACCACGTTTAAGGCTCCTCATTGACTTTCAACTGGAATTATTTTTCGTCCTGAGCGACACGGGAAAAAAAACTTCTCTCTGAAATCATTCGAAAACCAAAAATGTGATCATATTTCTTCAGTGAGTGCAGTTCGTGGCAGTGTGGGCTCCAAAGTAACCGAGCACTGACTGAGTAGAAGCGGGGGGGGGGGCTTAAATGAACATGTATGCTGTTCTTTGTTGGGAGGGTTCACTCAGGACAATGTGAAGGTGATCCATCATAAGATCTACTGTGTCTGTGTGTGTGTGTGTGTGTGTGTGTGTGTGTGTGTGTGTGTGTGTGTGTGTGTGTGTGTGTGTGTGTGTGTGTGATGGTAACATGGAACACTTGCAGTGTGAACAGATACAGATCAGTAATTACAGCCCAAACCGAGCTACTTTCACCCCAAAATACAGAGTCACAACAGCAAACATCCAGACCAGCGATGAGATGAGTATATATTTCACTTCTTCTTTCACCGTCACCTGCTGCAAATATAAACCTATAGCCTTGGGTAACCAAGAAACAGGTCTCGTTAGCAGCAGCGGAAACCAATTATCACTGCCAACACTGAATTCAGAAGTGTGTTGTACGTATTTACTCATGGTGCTATGTGGAGCAGCTCAAAGGAGAGACTGGTGTTATTAATAAATGTATAGTTTCATCTTTTTTAAAAAGGGTCAGTAAGTCACATCAACAGCTGGTCACTGTAGTTTTTTATCAAACATTAATGAAACGGGAGGAAATAGTGCATTATGTTGGGGACTATTTTCAGCGGCGGACTAATCCACATTTGGTGCTCTTGTGAGTTGTTTGTGGCAGCAGGACGTGTGTGTGCATGCGTGCGTGCGTGTGTGCGTGTGTGTGTGTGTTCATGGCGACAAAGGAACATGTCAACCAGTGCAACAATGGGCGCGGAGGAAGAAGCTACCTGCTTGACTAACGGAGTTGTCAGCTGTGTCCCGGAACCAAGGAGTAATAACACAACACATGGGTTTTCATTGTATCCAGCAAGCCACACGTCAGCTGGTTCACTACAGCTGTAAGAACCCCAAATAAACAAGTTTGCTGCGATTTAATTGCAACAAACGGATTCAAAAAGATGCCGAAATAACTACATAATGATAGCGATTTGTAAAAAGTCTGAATTCATGTTTTGTCAGTTCTCTCCACAAGACGACAAGCAAATAACTTTTTTAAATACTTGTTTTCTGAATGGAGCTCGGATCGATCTGTGCGAGGCTAAGCTAACATTGTAGCAGCTCCATCAACAGGCTTTTCTCTTTACACTGATCTCTGTGTGTAATGATGGACGGTGAAATGGAGGATGCTCCACCAGCATATCCGCTTTTAAATGCAGCATTTCCTTATTAAGAATTAGCAGGCATCTTTTTTTTATTTTTTTATAGCATCACACCGGTGGAGTGAATGCACCACCTAGTCAGTGGGGGGCGGGGGAGACACCACTCTTGAACCAGCACAAATGACCATCCTTGTTGCTTTCCATGCTCCACCCTGCTGGATCCTGCTGAGCTCAGCACTCTGCCTCTCACCCACCCTGAGGCATTATGGGAGTTCACACAGTACACTACGGAGTGGTGTGTGTGTGTGTGTGTGTGTGTGTGTGTGTGTGTGTGTGTGTGTGTGTGTGTGTGTGTGTGTGGAGGAAGAAGGCTTCACGGACGTGCGTTTGTCTACAGGAGAATCTAATACAAAGAATCCGATGTGATCTCACTCAGCCGGCTTTAGACGTTATGAAACGAGGTCCTTCACAGAGACGTTATTACAGATGACCTCATGCTGCTGCTCTCAGACGCTTCGTCTGTCCGTGACAGAGACGAAGCCGGCTCAAGGACATTCCAAAGACAGCTTCCTGTGATTATAATAAACCACCAGTGGGGTTGGGTTGATCTACTTACAACGGAAGTCGTGTGTTTCATTGATAAAATGTCAGATTGTCTGTGCATCTCAATTTCCGCGAACACCAATGTGACTTCTTCAAACGGCTTGTGGCGCGGCAGCTTGTTTTAATTATCGATTAATCGTCGTCTTTTCGAGCAAAAATGTCAAATAATTTCTGTCTCCAGTTGATGAAATGTGACAGTAAACTAGATATCTGTTGGGTTTTGGACTGTAAAACAAGTCATCTTGTTACTATTTGCTGACGTTCAATAGACTAAATGATTAGTCAATAAAATGATCCATAAGCTTCATCAATAATGAATGTGATTGGTAGGTGCAGCTCTGCTCTTCAGATTGTTATTTTTGTCTGATCAGCAGAATCAAAGATGTTCAGTTTATTGTCATAGAAAAATAAAAAACACAATCTTTTCCTGAACCTATAGTTGTTTTCCTGTGAAGACGGAAGTTGATTGTGACACCGATAGGCAACCCGACGACATCGGTGAAGGTATTTGGTCCGAAATATTGTGACCCAGCCCCACCGTGATGATATTCTGACGTTTTATGAACCAATCAATCAATCCAGGAAATGGATTTAAACAATCAATAGTCACAGCCGCACAACCAACAGTCCAAACGTATTGAATCATATAAAATGCGGAGATGCACGTTTAAGACTCACATTTAGATATCTGAAAGCAGTGACTGTTGATGAATTACTAAATCAATAACTCAATCATCCCGTTTGTCATTGATTTGTTTAAATCAATCGACTAAATGATGGATCGATTGATAACATACTCGTCGATCTTTGACCAGCACACAAACAAACATTTTCCATCATGTCAATGAAACACCCAGCATCCTCGCGTGCTTCTGCTTCACAAACAGCTGTCCGTTGTCTGAGTGTACCTTTCTATTTTTGGGACTTTTTTTGTTTTTTTTTTGGTCTAGCCTGTTGCGTAACTTTTGGGGTTATTCAGAGAGTGAAGTCTAATCTCCACCGGTGTCCCATGAACCGACGAGCTGCTGCTGCTGCTGCTGCTGCTGCTGCCGCGTTGTTCTGAACACACCGGAGACTTCGGCGGCTTCACGGTCTCATCTGTTGCCTTCAGGTCACAATCATGCGTCGCTTTTTTTTTTTTTGTTCTTTTCTCTCTCCAGACCTTTAAAAATCAGGTCACCCAAATTTACTCAACTGAGGGTTAAAGTGTGAGTCAGAGAGGCTGAAGGCCTGTGACCTGCATCATCATCCTCTTGTGATAGTAAAGAGACGACCGAGCTGCACCTGAACACACCGGTTTCTATTTTGGGGCGGATTTGAGGGGAAGGCCCAGGGGCTATAATTCAATATGATAAGTTACCGTCTTTGAATGGAATCCTATCGTGATGAAATCATACATTTGAGATAGAGCGATAAACAATTACGTCTTCTAAATTTGACAATAACGAGCACATACTGGCTCAAATATCTCACAAAATCTGATTATTCTGCTTTAAAGTTCTTAACAACATTGAGAAAATGCTCTTCGTTTGTCAAGAATCCAATTCACACAAGTGTGTACAAAAACCATGTGTATCTATATTATTTCAAATAGACTGTGTATTTATTAAATTACCAGAAAACATGCTGTGTTGTGATATATATTGTTGTTGAGAATGATGAGTTTGGCCATATTGCCCAGCCCAGAGGAGCAGTTTACATTCTACAATTTCACATGCATACATATATATGAATTATTGCCAAACAAAAAAGTTATACCTACAAAATGAAGCGATTTCATAGAATTATATCCCTGGCATTGTAAACAAAAAACATAATTCAAACCACTGTGTGGGAATATAACATTTCCATATTTTAACATCTAATTTTGAAAAAATAAGTAAGATTTTGCAGTTTTTTTTCTGGGGGCTTTATCACCTGAGGGTGCGCTGGGAGGAACCATGACCTCCTAACATCCTGGCTTACAGAACACCAGAAAGTACATGATGTGACTTAAATGCACCGTATGCATGTCTATATATAGATATATATAGATACATATAGATATATATAGATATATATATATATATAGACATGTCTGATTAGATGAAATGAGCTCTTCATTTGACAGCAGCAGTACATGTAAACAAGCATATGCAGTGAAATTGATAATCACGAGCCATAATATTACTCACATAATATCTAATATATATATATTTATATATATGTATATAGTTAGTCCATGGCCTCTACAAACACCGAGCCTATACTGTGCAGCACGAATCCTCCTATTAATATCAATATACAAAAATCCTGTTTTTCATGCAGTCAGATTCCTCCAGTGACTTCGACCAATCTGCATGCAGCGAGTCTCCAGATTAACGATGCGGTGTTATACAACAAGCAGCCTCATCACCGGGACCAGACCGCCCGGTCCGGTGCGCTTTTCCGCCGCTATAAAGTCCCCCCTTCCGGGACCGACAAAACGAGCAGCTTTTACCCGCCGCCCTGTCAGCGCGGTGTGCAAATCGGGAATAAACGGTGTCTTACCGTCCTTCTCGTGGTGACGGATGGAGCGGAGGGAGAGGCGGTGATGCTGCTGCTGCTGCTGCTGCTGCTGAGGATGAGGATGAAGGATGAAGGATCGGCCACGGTACAGATCGACACCTACACTCTGCTACCGTGCTGCATTCAGGAACAGCTCGTACACTCCCGTTTCGGGAGATCCAGCAGCGTTAACGTGAATCAGAAAACGTTTTTTTTGCCCCCTAATAAACAGTGGAAGTCGACCTCTTATGACGAGTCGACATCTGAGTGATGATTAAATGATGATGTGGAATCCGGGGAAGCCAGAACGTTACAAATACTGAGTCCCCCTGAACACACCGCTCACCAAATGATGACTAAAAACAACCAAAATAAGAAGGTCTCTAAATTTATTTATTATTAATAACACTCGACACTACCAGGAATAAAAATCCTGCGAGAGAAATGCTAAAGCCTTTAGTTATTCAATGTATCCTCATGCAATGGTTCTTATATCTTACAAAAAGTTACTCCTCATTTTTAGTGTGTTTTCTTAAAAAAGTCAGCAACACGTGTCAATATCCGCTCATTATATTCTGAAGCCGATGCTTCATGTGTTAAAGCTGCATTCTCTCTAGTGTCCATCAGGGGGCGACTCCTCTGGTTGTATAGAAGTCTATGAGAAAATGACTCTACTTCTCTCTTGATTTATTACCTCAGTAAACATTGTAAACATGAGTTTATGGTCTCAATCTCTAGTTTCAAGTCTTCTTCAATACAGCATGATGTTCATTTAGTAAATGATGGTCCATTTAGATTCAAACAGACCATAAAGCAGAGTATGCTTTAAGGGCGGGGCTAAAGTGTCTACGTTACTCCTCCTAATTCTAAATATGGTAACTTCTGTTCATTGGTTGCGGAAAAGTGGACGCAGTCGTCGTGATGTCTCCTGTTGGTTTGTGGTTTGTGGACTGATGTTTTGAAGCCTCGAGTTCGGGCATTTTGTCCGTCACCATCTTTAATTTTTGCAACCAGTGAACGGAAGTGACCATATTTGGCCCACGGGGAGGGGTAAACATCAGGATTTGGGTGTAAATCTGCATGGATCCATTGCTTTTTGACCGAACGGGTCAGAAAAAACAACAGCTCCAACTTTCCACATTTAGCTTAGACTAATAAAGTCAGATGCTTTTAATCGGTGGGAAGCGAGTGGACCGTCTGCTTATGGGAACGGGACTTTTCAAACAGCTGTGACTCAAACAGCAACTGCTGGGTGGGACAGAGAGACCAACAGAAATAAACCGCTCTGCCACCAGAAACCATGAATCATAACATTTGACTAACTGAGAGAGACACTGGTTCAGAGAGGTGGATGTCAGTGTTTCAGTTACATTCCCTGTCAAAAGCAGTCTAGACATTTATCACTTTGTTCCTTAAATAACTTTTGTTTTGTTTGGATCACACATCCTTGTTTGTCTTTGATACAAGAATAGCTCACAAAAAAAATCGACTATGAGGGGGAAAAAAGACAAGTTTCACCCTTCAGGTCTGATTATTAAAAGGTGTTTGCAAAGAGCATTGCCAGCGGTTGCTATGGCATTTAAGCCAGCTCTGTAAAAACCCTGTTGATGAAACTTAAGTGCATCATTTGGACTCTGCTGAAGCATCATTTGGACTCTGTTGAAGCATAATTTGGACTCTGTTGAACCAGCACTGATGCAGCAGCAGCTCAGTCTCCTCTAAACGTCAGCTGTTAGCCGTATATGGCTCGGATGCTCGGCCTCAGCCGCGCCCCTTTTCTCTCTTCTCTCCCTTTGAATGTCTCGGATATTCTTCCCTCCTCCACCCCCTTACATCACTCTCAGTTCTCTCACACATGGAAACACACACACACACAATCACACACACACACACACACACACACACACACACACACACACACACACACACACACACACACACACACACACACAGCAGTGTGTCAAGGTTGTGTAAAGGTTCTAAAGTATTTCCACCGTGACGCTTTCAACTTGAGTGACTGTATTATCTGTGGTCTGCAGCAGTTCATATAAAAGGCCAGAGCAGCAACTTCCGGTGCTGTAAAGTGAATCCAATGCTTCATGTGTTAAAGCTGCATTCTCTCTAATGACCATCAGGGGGCGACTCCTCTGGTTGTATAGAAGTCTATGAGAAAGTGACTCTACTTCTCTCTTGATTTATTCCCTCAGTAAACATTGTAAACATGAGTTTATGGTCTCAATCTCTAGTTTCAAGTCTTCTTCAATACAGCATGATGTTCATTTAGTACATTATGGTCCATTTAGAGTCAAACAGACCATAAAGCAGGGTATGCTTTAGGGGCGGGGCTACATGGTGATTGACAAGTCTCTATCATGACGTTGTCCGGTCTGGGAGTTGTCCGTGTTTAAGCTTTAGCATTTAGCTCGAAGCACTGCTGAAATAAAATTGAGAGCTTTGTAAAGGGACTCTGGTGCTCGGGAACACGAGAGCGTCGTCTCTCTGAAGCTACGATTGTGTGCTTCGTACCAGGATGTTCTCACAACAACAGACGGCTCTCAATCGTTCTTTCTCTTCCCGGCTGATAAAAAAGAGTCTCTGAATCAAAACACATCAACCGTGGAACATAGCTAAGTTAGCTAGTTAGCTAGCAAGCAAGCTAAGCTACCGGCCACGTTGATGGCGATGTACGTCGTGCGAGAAGAGAAATGTAGCTCACTGAGCGGTTTCACACAAAACTAAATGAAGTGCAAAATTATCTTTTAAATTGACAAACTGTGTAAATGGAATTTAAAAAATCCTTCGCCGTTGACTGTCGTACATATTCTTTCCTGAAATAAGGTCCCATGGGGGACATCGTATAGGGGGAGGAAGTTCGTCTCCCTATATATAAACTAAACATTAATAACTTCTAAAAGATTTACTGCAGGGTTGTACTGGATTGCAGTAGATTGTACATAAGTAACCTATGAAGTAACTCGGTGTATTTGTCCTCCACCTGAAGGACATTACAAAACATCCCTACAGGCTCTCTTCTTTCACAGTTACAGCTCACATTTCATTTATGTCACTTCCTTTTTAGTGCGCGCGCGTGTGTGTGTGTGTGTGTGTGTGTGTGTGTGTGTACACTACTCACACATGTGTACATGTGTGTCGGTACGTGCGTATGTCCAGATGAAAGGCCCTCCTCCTTGATGTATAGCCCTGACTGCAGAGAAGCCGAAGCACGGATCAATAACGGCTGCTGAATTATTAATCGGCACACGTTCTTCCTGGACCGCACCCAGAACAAATGCAGGAAACTTTCTTTTTTTTTTTTTAGAGGCGTGTCATTTAAGATTTTAACTACTCCTTAGATAACGGACAACGACGCGTTGCATGTCGTCCCGCGCGGGTTATTAATCTGAGCCGTACCAATCTGTTCGTATTGCTTTTTTCAAAGCACTGTCTCTGGGATTTGCTGTATATTTGAGATATTTTTCAGGCACAAATCAAAGGAGAAACAGTGTGGTAGAGAAACTCACAATCAGCCCTTCTGTTGGTTCAGCATCGTTAGCTGGAATCCCCAACAGAGCAGGGAAAAACTGTTCATATCGTATAGTAGACAGAGCACACAAATTACAAGGCATTACCAAAGTTGTAAGCGTATTTAATGATGTAATGCAATATTCAGACACAGGAACTGCACTTACTGACTCTGCAACATTATATTACAGCCCACTCATGATGCGTCTGCCTCCATTACTCTGAATATTGTTTGCTCTGCCCTTTTTACCCTTTTTTTTGTCTCCCTGCCAGCATGTTGTGTGTATGTGAGGAGAATATAGCAGCGGATATTATACCTGTCTGTCTAATGTGTGTGTGTGTGTGTGTGTGTGTGTGTGTGTGTGTGTGTGTGTGTGTGTGTGTGTGTGTGTGTAGAAGGGTGACGGGTCTTTAATTTTGCTGTTCAGCTCTCTGACAGCCTCTTCTCCGTTGCACCCATCACTCATGTCTGTCTCTGCCTGTCAGCTTCAGCCAGATGTTGCGTCCGTCACGCTCTGTGAACACCCACTCAGCCTCTCGGTGTTTGTGATGAAAATCAAGAAGTATGTCACACGCGATATTTATAAGCTATACTGTAATGAATGAATTCATTTTCTACAGTGTTTAGTGGTGCTAGGGGCGTGGCTCTAGGGGTGGCGATGTCCGTCTGTACGTCCCCTTTGGTCCAGACTGAAATATCTCAACATCTACGGGATGGATTGGCATACAAGTTCATGGTTCCCAGAGGATGAATTTGAATGGCTTCAATTAGCTTGCCTTTGATGCTAATTAGCAAATGTTAGCATGCCTAACTTATATGAACATGGTAAAAATATGTTCCAGTCCAGATCACATACTTTTTTTGTTTTACTTTTCCATTTAATTGGGGCCGTAGTCATCGTGACATCATCAACTGGTTTGTGGCCTGACGCTGTGAAGCCTTGAGTATTGGCATTTTGGCCGTTACCATGTTGGTTTATTTTTTGCAACCAATGAACGGAAGCGACCATAGTTGGAATGAGGAGGAGTGACGTAGAGGCGCCGTATACAGTTCTGGTAGCAACAGCAACCTGTCAATCACAGTAAGCCCCGCCCTAAAGCATCCCCTGCTTTATGGTCTGTTTGACTCTAAATGGACCATAATTTACTAAATGAACATCATGCTGTATTGAAGAAGACTTGAAACTAGAGATTGTGACCATTAACTCATGTTTACAATGTTTACTGAGGGAATAAATCAAGCGAGAAGTAGAGTCATTTTAGACTAGACTTCTATACAACCAGAGGAGTCGCCCCCTGATGGACACTAGAGAGAATGCAGGATACTACTTCGTCACAACATTGCACCTCGAACTTTGACCCTTTTGCTCATATATCCGCTCTCAAAGGATTGTGAATATTGCCTTGTTTATACTGTATGTTGGACAAGATTAATGGTACACAGGACAGTAAACCATGCTAATCACTAGTTCCAAGCATTTCCCCCTTCTGTTTTTACCACTGTATCATTTGCGTCAACAAATATGTTGAAATATCTACTAGTTAAACCCACTAACTTAGTTACTAGCTGCTAACACATTGCCTCTAATAACAAGAGCTGGGCTAAATGATTGAAATCAATATCACAATAATAATCAAGACATTTTCCCAATATATATGTGTATATATGTGTCACAGAAAATAATCAAACTGCTGTTCAAGGCAGTAAACAGTGTGATCATCTCACATTCCAGTG
Organism: Cebidichthys violaceus; assembly: GCF_023349555.1. Taxonomy (NCBI): domain Eukaryota; kingdom Metazoa; phylum Chordata; class Actinopteri; order Perciformes; family Stichaeidae; genus Cebidichthys; species Cebidichthys violaceus. The sequence goes on along the minus strand of NW_027176484.1, from coordinate 2,202,849 downwards.
AAAGAAAATAAACAATAACATTGAATTATTGCCACTTTTCCCCCTGAGGGCTTTCTGATGCCACCGGCTTTTGTTCATCAGCTATCAGTCTGCAGTGCAGGTCCACTGAGTCTTTATTAATTGTACTGTGTGGGCGACAGCTGCATTCATGGAGGCCATTACTACCACCCTCCTCCTCCTCTCCTGGGACGAAACGGGATCTTTTAATGTTGCCAGACCATCCCTGGGCCTCATCAGTCAATCGGGACCCTGGTCTACTGTGAGACGCTGAGGACTGAGACACTAATGGACGTACAGTGATGGATGCACCGATTACCTATGTGTCATAGAGTTTCCATTTCATCATGACGTAACAGACGTAAGAGTACTTCCATCCATACTGCTCCTCGGGGAGCTAAAGAGGCCACGGAGGGTTTTTAATTGACAAGAAAGGAGGTCGGGGATTTTAGGAGACACTCTGAAGAAGAAGAGGAGCATTTTGACTTTTTGGCATTAGAGTCACAATTTTATTTATTTGTTTTATTTACGTTCTATGACACCCATGTATATATAAACATGGGTTGTAATGTGTTGTATGACTATAATTATAAGAACTCATAATTATTCACAATGCTTTATAACAGTAATCACAACACATTATGATGCATTTTACGACTGTTGTAATTTTTATCCACATGTGTCGCCAACCAAGAATGAAGTTTTTAAGAGTCATAACTTCTTATTTTAATTTCGGAGTTATGTCACATTCGCGCCAAATCAGGCGTTGCAGTGATTAGCTCAGGGTTGTGCGGCCGCGTGGGCGCGTCTCGTCATCATGAATGCTCTTCTTGGCAAGACCCGCTTTGCGTAGCTGGTTGAGGCGGAGACGACTGGTTAAGGTTAGGCATCGACCTTGAGTAGTCATGGTCAGGATAGCCCATTGCTCAGAGCATAGGACCCGAAAACAAATCAGGTTTCACTAGTGGCCAATTCTTGCGCTTCAATGCATCTTGAATTACAACAATCGCCATGTTTTTTTTGCAACCGAAAAACAGAAGTTGCCATATTTGGAATGAGGAGAAGTGATCTTTTAATGTTTACGGCTCTGGTAGTGACAGCGATACAGTAAGCCCCGCCCTAAAGCGTACCCTGCTTTATGGTTTATTTGACTCTAAATGAAATAAATAAATAATTTACTAAATGAACATCATGCTGTATTGACAGAAAGAAGACTTGAAACTAGAGATGGAGACCATAAACCCTAAATGAAATGTGCTTTTCTCTGTGTTTGAGCCTGTCAGCCGTGATGACTTTGTATTCCTCCACCAGCAGCATATTAGCATTCAAGGCACAGACCAGGAGGAGCCATTGTATTACAGGCAGGCAAGCCAGTCCTGCAAATGGCTTGTGGGGGCTGTGAGAGGTTTTCATGAGAAATAAATAAGAACCAGGACCACTGGAAGACGGACCAAAAGGACTGACCTTCGATCGGAGCCTGGATCTGATCGATCGTACAATGTGACCTTTGCAAGTCAGCAACAACCACACTTGTCTCATCCTCCACCAGCTGAACTGTGAACTTTCCCCATATGGGCTTAATCGAGATCCAGTCAGGCTTAAATGCAATATAAAAACCAATGCAGCATCAAGACACATTTTTGTCTTGAAAGAGCAGAATTTAATACCGTACCAGTGATAACAAGCCTCTCTCTCACCACTCAGTGTCTATCAAAGCTTCTTATGGCGCCTTTACGTCCACAGTTTCCATAATTACCTTCTCTACCCCCCCACCTCCTGCTGCAGATAAATTGATTGTCTGAAACTGATGTCAATAAGAGCCTTCTCAATGTAATCAGGAAAACACAGTCTGACGAACGCAGCACTACAAATCCTAAAATCGCCGCCTGGAAGCAACTGATTTTCCACAAATTCCCCCAAATTCTTGAAGATTCTTTATTGTCGTCTTACTTTTCAGGATAAGGCTGGTGTTTTCTGTGCTGCTGTTATTATTTCCCTCAATGTCAATTAAATCCATCCCAATTTTAAAAAAAAAGGTCAGAAACAGTGAATGTATCTCCTAACAAGTATCATGTGTGTCTCAAAGGCTGATATCTCCTCTTCCTCTGAGCCGTAGAGCTCCATTAAAACACACATGAAAATAGTCCCCGGCAGAATTTTTACACACTTACACATGAATTATGTTGATTAAGAACTAGAGTGACCAGGTGTTTCAAGAAATTACTGAGCCTTTTCTAAAAATCAAACTATGTATTTGTGACTTTCCTTTGAGGATGTTTGTCTTCAGTAGTTATTAATGGGCTTGGAGCTGAGAGCCACAGACAGGAAGTCAGAAAGTACTGAAGAGACAGATTAACACATTGTTGGTTTGGTTTTTTTTGTCCTCATATTTGTTTATTATGGTTAACTATATTAACTGTTGTTTGTTTCAACAATACAAATATAGAACACCACCAGCCTCATCCCTTTGAATAAAAGAAAACCAGACAGAGAGGTTTGCTGCTGCCACTTTGTCTGAAGCGGTTTCTTGACGTCAGCGTGTTTGAAGTCTGTGCCTCAGGCAACGTGGCCTTTTGAATCTGCTCACTGTCAAGGGGGTTCATTTTTACGGCATTAAAGTTCATAAGCTCACATCAAGCACATGCCTCGACGTCCCTTTCAGTCTATTTTATTTTTTACATAAAGACATTTTTCTTGTTCTTGTGTCAAATAGCAAAACGCACAAAATGCACAACAGTCTTTTTCCTTAAAGTTCATTCACAACATGTTTAAGTGTTTGTGAAGCTGCTTTGAACTAGTGTCGCTAAAGACACAAGTAATCTTCTCCAAACCTTTATGTTACTACCTGTTAATACTAGTCACATTACATCATTTCTTTCAATGTAGTCACGTAAAAAAGAAGGTCAAGATCAAAACAGGGTTGAGATCAGTTAAGACCAGACTAAACTTGATCCTATTCTTCATGCAATAAATAGTTTTAAAACATGTCTTTCGCCACGCTATCGCAGCATGGTAATGTGGGTTGATCCACCTCTTTGGTGCAGACGGAAATATCTTAACAACAACTGAACAACTTCCCCCCCACAGGTAAACACTGTTAGCTCTGTCAGCACTGTTGCTGCTGTTTACACTGTTAGCGCTGCTAGCTGCTAGCTGCTAGCCACCGGCTCAGCCGGATCCACGTTGAGAGCCGTGTGGAGGCCATAGATGCATATATGATCTGATGGTGAACATGTTAAACATTATAATCAGCTTTTCATTAGAATGTCATTGTGAGCATATGTTAGTATGCTAATGGTAGCATTTAGCACACAAGCACCACCGTGTCAACGCACATCTTCACAGAGCCGTTAGCATGGCTGTAAGCATTTCCTGTATTTCCAAGGAAATGTACTAATACCTTCATTTTCCAGTTGAAACATGTACTCTTCTGTTTTCCATGTAATATAAACACCACATAAGCCATAATTAGTTGTTTGTATATAATTGTCAACATGATAACATTAGCTGTGATATAATAATTGAACAGCAAAAATAAAACAGTGCTGAGTGGATTCCATAATGTGCTATAATGCAACTTTCCGGAACACTGCAATGAATGGATAATCTCTTACATCATATTAAATTACATAAATGGGAAAATGCAGACAGGTTGATATTCTCTCTGCTTGTCTGCAGCATTCAGAGACTGTCTAGACAAATCCTGCAAATTACTGAAATACAATCCCACATCATGTGTGTGTGTGTGTGTGTGTGTGTGTATGTGTATGTGTTGCTTCAGCAGGGGGATGCTGCAGCAGTCTGTCGGTGATCCTGATGGAGTCACTGTGTTTGCTTTAGGCTGCTGCACACATCTCCTTCCACATTCCCCCACATAGTTTACGCTTTACAAGAACCGTAGCTGGATGTATTTCAGTCGGTGTGAGCATTGAGGCAGAGTAAACAGCAATCAGAGACAAAGAGAGACTAATCAATATAGCAATTTGTACCGTTAATTTGCACTGAAATTACCCGATTCCTGGAAAACAAACATTTGACATCTGACCAACGTGTTCTCACTCTCAACTCGTCAAATACCGACGCTTGATCAGTGACCCTATCAGCTTCAAACTGGGAAGCTCTATGTAGGCCTCTAGCATCAGTTTTGGACGCAGCAGGGAGGGCCTGTCAGTTCCTGCTTGCTACATGCATAGTGTCTTTTCAAAATAAACTTCCGTCTTCACAGAAGGTTAGGTTTAGGTTGACTAACGACTCACGTGACTGACGCGGCAGAACAAGTCAACGTTGAGTTCTAGTTTCAAACGGGACACGATTAGCGGTCTCATGGGCTAAAGTCCTGTGTTTGTAAAACATGAAAAAGTGCCTTCTTGCCTTACATTTGCTCCACATGATAGAAAACCTTCCAATCACTAGCTACTCCCCTGTATGCAGATGGTGCCCTTTTTCATTTTTTTTGCGTCCCTGCCACTCAAACAGCCTCCACTGCTGTCTTGAAGCCTCTTGGAGTTTGTTAGGTTTGAGACCACATGTTGTAGTTTTCCTAATATCCATATGTGTCTGAATTTTACAAATATGCTTCTACCCTAGCTTTCTCTGCTGTACATAAACAGACCTATTTAACTCATTGTTCATTTCTGTTTAACTTTCACTTCAGATTGAATTACTTGGATTAAAAAAAGACGTCCCAAGAGTAAAGATTATTCCTCTCATTCTGGCTCGCAGCTGTCACAGCGACACTTTACATCTCTAACGTCTTTGTCATGCAAATGCATGCATGTAAAACCCTATTAGAAACCCTATATAGTATAAACCTGTACATGCTCAAGGAATACCTCATCTCTTACAGAAATTTCTCACTCCTATCACAGACATTGAACATTTTAGAAATCACGTCACTGCAGAAAGCCAACAGCAACCCGGTTACTTAAGTGCATGTATGTCTTGAATATTATTTTCAGCCTATTAACTATTATTTTAGCTTCATAGGAACCAGACAAGGAATTTGACTCCTGTTGGATTTTTTGGACATTGCATAACTGAAGACAGAAATTAGATTTCTGTGTCTGCATCAGTTGCACCACTAGTTGCAACCAGTAATATTTGTGTAGTTTCAAGTTGTAGAAATCTATAACAGACAAAAAAATATATATAAAATACTCTCTCTCTGCATGTCTCGAGAGAACACTCTGTACGCTCCAGCCAGATTTAGGATCGGTCCGCGCAGTGGCAGGGAGAAATATTTAGCTTTTCAATACGTCTGTTCAGCCCGGAGCTCTGATGATACTCTCTGACCGCCTCCTCCAGCAGCGCTCAGCCTCTTTCTGTGTGCTTCAGTAAAATCATCACATCAGGAGGGAGAGAAATACAGCAGGACGAGGAGAGAGATAAGAGAAGGAGAAAAAGAGTGTGCTGACTGAGGGAGGGGGGCTGGAGGTGAGACAAAAGAAAAGGCCGACAACGTTGGCGATAATTGTTATTTAAAAAGGGGTAATTAATGGAGAATGTTGAATTAATCATGCAGTTGCTGCCGGGAAATGAAGAATAAAGTCCAAACAGACAGATGGTAGGAAGGTGATGAAACTGTTGAATGCTTCCAGCTGAAAAGCACAGATTTCACAGGCGTGTTGAGATCCAGAGGAGAGCGGATCATGACGGTGAGACGATGACGTAATGTGAAACCATTCAGAGCCGAGTTCAATCCAAAATAGCACTAAATAAAAACAGAATTGAAAACCACAGAAATGGCAAATGTTTGGACCTATGAGCTAAAATTAAAGGTTTCTTCTCGCTTTTAAAATTCATTCTCCAAATGTGTCGTGCGTAAAAATCCAAATACGCATTAATGACCACATATGGATCCAGTTTAAAGGAACAGTTCAACATTTGAGAACTGTGTATGCTATCTTTCATGTCTCCAGCCCCATCACCCTCAAGCTTAGGCATCCCACACTAGCTCTGTAAAATTGGTAACATTATTTTTGTTTGAATTTATCATTATGAAGTAAATGTTGATTGCACAATGTGATGGCTATGGAAAAATTACATTCAGCGTTTAGATTGGTTCTCTTAAAACCTAACTTTTATAAAGTCACACCCTTTTCCAATGTTGTCTTTGGAAAAATGTACAGTAGTCGATACACGGCGAATACAGAATATTTTTTTGATCCCATATGAATTGTGCCATGAATTACACATATGATGTTTTTAATCTTAAAAGATAATTTTGCACGTCAAGCAAGTCTCATTTTGTCATAGATTTGTCGTGGAATCATTTAGTTTTGTGTGAAACCGATCAGTAAACTTCATCTCTCATCCTGCAAAATGTTCGTCACCAACATGGCCGTTAGCTCGGCTTGCTAGCTAGCTAGCTAGCTATCATTATCAGACATTGTATTCCTTTTGCGCGTCATTACACGCCACAGGGTTAACGCTGTGAAACAGCTTTTCGTGCGTCATTTAACGCCACGTGAAAAGGTCACGGTAACGTTCTGGCAACAAACCCACTTCGGTAGGTTTAGTCAAATCAACATGGGCTTGAAAATAAATAGTTCAGTAAAATATATAAGGAAACTACGTCACATGTCAAAAATATCACCAATGTAACTTTACGAAAAAGAACACTTTGGGACAACGGTCTCAAACACAGTTCTCCTGGTTTTGTTTGACTCGCCCACCATAAAGAGTTCTCTAACATTTTATACTAGGTCACTTGATCAGAGGGATGCGTTTACACTGCAGTCAGTACAGACTACATGGTGTGAAAAGGATACGCAAAACACAAGAGTGGCGTTCTTATTGCAAGCAAACTTTTCGTGTCATTTATATGATAATTGGTGAGAGAGCGGGCTGATAAATGAAGATATCTCAGCAACTGTTACTTCAGCTTTGACTGTTCTTTTGTTCATCTGTTTCTCACACAGTGAGTCCCTTAACTTTGTGGAAGTGCAACACTAAATTGCTGGACTACACCTTTAAAAATAGATTTCTATCGACACTGTTTACTTGTATATTACAAACATGCTTGCAGAACTGATGTCAACAAACAGATTTGCTTGTTTCTACTCTTTATATAACACTATATAGAACTGTGTGGGAGGTTAGATGTGCACCAAGATCTTACTGCCTTTTAAAAAACATTTCCTCACACTTAGTTCTATTTATTCAGCCAATGCATCTTCTCCTCTGTTTGTTTGACCCCACAAAGCTACAGTAAATGCTGAATAGTAATCATAAATGAGTGAGCGACACAAGCGTCTTCTTTGTAAATACTACTGTAAGCAGCGACCCAGAGGGCAGTCCCATTCACAGCCGTAACATCCCGGGCCGGACCCACATTAACATTGGCTCCATTCACCACCCGAGGCCTGATCCTATATTCCCCCCAGCAGCTAGTGTTCCCTTATTGATTCCCACTCTGACATGCAGTCTGCATGCGAGAGATCCTGATCAATAAAAGCCGCATTGTCTCGAGCATCCCCAGGAACTGCCTCATGCATGTGTGGAGAGAGAGAGAGAGAGAGAGAGAGAGAGAGAGGGGACAAAGGAGACGCAGAGAGGAAAAAGGACGCGCTGTTGTCAAACTCCTACTGAATCTGCTGACTGGCTGCATGGGACCAGACATTAACGATAAGATGATAAAGCAGGTGGCAACACATTAAATCCCTCCAGCTAGACTCTGATACCATCACAACACATCGGAGCTGGCAGTTATTGCCACCAAGCAACAACAAAATAAAAAAGATTACCCCTCATGGACACGTTGTACATGCTGCAAAATACAGTAGCTGCCACCAGATGAGTTTCTAAACTCAGACTGACCTTTGACAAACTGCGCGGTGTGTCTGGTCTCAAACAGCTGCAGCTCTTTGTTCAGGTCACAAACAGTCAGATCAACGTTCCAGGAACGCAAACCTGTTGAACAGTAAACAGCAGGAATATGAATGGAGGAAGATGGTGTATATTATGCACAACAGTTCAACTTTACGTTACAAGTAAAGAATCTTTATAATTGATTAAAGATTGTACAATAATTAAAGGGGACATATCGTGCTCGTTTTTCAGGTTCATACTTGTACTTTGGGCTTCTAATAGAACATGTTTACATGCTTTAATGTTCAAACAACACTTCATTTTTCTCATACTGTCTCTCTGAATAAACCTGTATTCGATCTCTGTCTGAAACGCTCCGTTTTAGCGCCTGTCTCTTTAAGAGTGTCTTTACCCAAAACGCCCAGTCTGCTCTGATTGGCTTGTTAAAAACATACATATGTTGCACCTTTGCAAAGGTAGTTCTCAAGTAGTGGGTGGAGATACTCAGATGGTGGGCGTGTGTCTTCTTACGACATCTGATTGGCTTGTTGAATCACATGTTTTCTGATTTAGCTAGCCCACTAAAGACTGACTGGGTTGTCTTATTTCACAGTTTGTGGGTTGGTAGGAACTCCAGATACCCAAATGTATGATCACAAGCACTGAAAAGGTGAGATTTTCATAATATGTCCCCCTTTAAATGAAGTGAAAGATACGTTCGGGAATGTTTTTTTTTTCAGCATGTGAAGTATTGTGTCATTTTTTGACAACTACAGAAGTGGGAAGTACATTCTAGGAAAATGTAAGTACTTGTACTTAACTTGAGTACTATTACTACATTTTGTAGGACTATATTGCAATATTCTCTCCCCCACATGCATTTGACAGCTTTACTTTTCAGATGTTAACATATGATGATTTTATGAAATATGATGCAGTGTCTTACTATTAAACTAACTAGTAGTGTATACAGTACCAAGAATTGGTTCTACATTGACAAACTGCAACACTGAAATGCTGCTTACTTGTATTAATCAGTATGATATACAATATACGTGTATATAATATAAAACTGAAAAGAGTACTTTTACTTTAGACACTTGAAGTAGCCTACAATTAGCTGCTACTGTACTTTTACGTTAGTAACATTTTGAAATCATGACTAATACCTTTTCTGGAGTACTTCTTAGACTATGATATGTGTACTTTTACTTCAGTAAAGCACAAGAATACTTCATCAACTAGTTTCTAATAAGAAACTGACAACAATATGAGACTTTCGAGGATTGTATCCGTCACGATTTACGATTATTTGAATGAATTTTCTGCACCAAACTCAAAATGTACAGATTTTCAAAGACAGTTTGTACACATTTAACATTTAAGTTGAGTTTAATGACCCATATGTTTTCTAGCTGCAGTGAAACCACCTCACTTCTCTCTCTCTCACTCTCTCCTGCAGCACCGGGTCTCTACGGCTGTCTCACCTTCTGTGATCTGTTTCCTGGCGGCGTCGAGGTGATGGCTGGTGGAAATCTCTCCGATCACGATCAGCATGCGGTGGTTTCTGTGCTGGAACGCGGCGCGGTGCTGTCCACGGTGCCGAACGCTCTCCTCCTCCGAGGAGGCTGCTGCTGCTGCTGCTGCTGCTGCGATGGGAATTTCCATGGTAACGGTGCCACTAGCGGAGAGCTTTTCCATCTCCATGACAACTGCATCCGGAGAGCGAGCACCATGATGGTGCAGGACGAGCTGGGCGGACCGGTTGCAAGGGGGGGCGTGGCTATCTGGGTGGTGTGTTCTCTGATTGGAGCGCAGGTTATGTGGCTATTTGATGTCACAGCATCGCCATTGGACGAAAGGGAAACGAAGGGGACAGGAGGATTCATGTTGATCATATATTTTTAAGATATGACACTGAAGATGAGGAAGAGGAACATTCTATAAACCAGAAACTATAGGAAAAATACAGTGTTTGGAAATACCCAAAGGTCCACCGCTCAAATGTGTGACAGCATTCATTGAACTACAGTGAGGGCTTACAGTAAATAACATTCCTCAGACGCGATCATTTGGGGTTATTGAGTGTAATCAATGCCACTTACAGCATTATGTCAAGTTCTTATTTCTTTTATTAAACTCCAGACAAAAGGGGGCTGAAAATAAGACGCTTGTGGCACACAAAGGTTCTATTTATATCAGTGTCACTGCGAGTACCGGGCAGATGTGCTTTGGTTACTAAAACTGACACCTCGTTTGTTCCCATCGTGAGCAAAAAACAAGGCTTCGACTGTGCGGAGAGAGTAACACCGACAACAAAGGCTCACACTTTCAGGCTTCATAAGACATGTGAATGAGTTCATTCTGCAACAAGACAGGCGTGTTGACAACACACTGAACGGTGTTTCAAAATGATAAGCAATATTACAGTATTTAAGGGAAATGTTTGGTGATATTCTCCATCTCGTAGTCACCAAATCCCATGAAAAGACTAAAGTTTGGCAATAAATTGATACAACTAACTAATATAGTTGTAGTATCTGTGTAGTAAAACTTTGATAAATCTGTCTCCAAAATCTGTGTTGTTCAATGTTTTTGCCCGTACTGTCTCCCCTCATACAGAGGTGTTTCTGTTATTTGGCATTGCCTCATTGATATAAATGGGGACTAATAGAACATAATAGAGACATCTAGCTGAAACAGGGTTGTCTGTGCATCTTCCAGCAGAATGCAGCAAAATCATCTGCCTCTCAGCTCAAGGACAGCAAACTCTCAAGGGGGGAAAAGGAACTGAACACTGATTGATATGCAGCTATTAATTGTGCAAACACAGAAACGTTTCAACACTACTGTGTCCCCGTCACGGTCAGATTCCCTTGTCCGAAGTGTGTTTTTTGAATAGGTTATAGACGTCTGAAATAAGGTCTGTGGTTAACACAAGAGATTTTAGAAGAGTTTAGTTCTCTGGTATAAAACATGTCAGTAAAAACCCCTCTGGTGAACTTAGAAGCTTCTACGTGAGTGTAAATGAGACGACTAAGCGTCCTCACTAAAACACTAGTCCTGCTTTAGCTTAGTGGAGGAGACGTGAAGTCATGTGACCGTGGTGGAGTTCCTTTATAGACTAATGTGAAGTCATGTGACAGTGTGACAGTGGTGGAGTTCCTTTATAGACTAACGTGAAGTCATGTGACCGTGGTGGAGTTCCTTTATAGACTAACGTGAAGTCATGTGACCGTGGTGGAGTTCCTTTATAGCCTAACGTGAAGTCATGTGACCGTGATGGAGTTCCTTTATAGCCTAATGTGAAGTCATGTGACCGTGGTGGAGTTCCTTTATAGCCTAACGTGAAGTCACGTGACCGTGGTGGAGTTCCTTTATAGACTAACGTGAAGTCACGTGACCGTGGTGGAGTTCCTTTATAGACTAACGTGAAGTCACGTGACCGTGGTGGAGTTCCTTTATAGACTAACGTGAAGTCACGTGACCGTGGTGGAGTTCCTTTATAGACTAACGTGAAGTCATGTGACCGTGGTGGAGTTCCTTTATAGCCTAATGTGAAGTCATGTGACAGTGTGACAGTGGTGGAGTTCCTTTATAGACTAACGTGAAGTCATGTGACCGTGGTGGAGTTCCTTTATAGCCTAATGTGAAGTCATGTGACCGTGGTGGAGTTCCTTTATAGCCTAACGTGAAGTCATGTGACCGTGGTGGAGTTCCTTTATAGACAAACGTGAAGTCATGTGACCGTGGTGGAGTTCCTTTATAGACAAACGTGAAGTCATGTGCCCGTGGTGGAGCTTCTTTGTAGACTAAAGTGAAGTCATGTGACCGTGGTGGAGCTTCTTTATAAACTAACGTGAAGTCATGTGACCGTGGTGGAGTTCCTTTATAGACTAATGTGAAGTCATGTGACCGTGGTGGAGCTTCTTTATAGACTAATGTGAAGTCATGTGACCGTGGTGGAGTTCCTTTATAGCCTAATGTGAAGTCATGTGACTGTGGTAGAGTTCCTTTATAGACGAACGTGAAGTCATGTGACTGTGGTAGAGTTCCTTTATAGACGAACGTGAAGTCACGTGACCGTGGTGGAGTTCCTTTGTAACCCAACGTTAGTTTTTTACTTTACACTTTAAACATCATAAAAGTGGAGTTAGTTTGTGAAGATTATCTTGATGAACAAAATGTATAAGATTCATAAACGTTTGTTTGACACAGAGATTTCTGCAATAATCCATAATCCAATGGAAGAATCTCATTGGAATAATGCGGTTTTGAAGCCTTGAGTTTGGCATTTTGGCTGTCGCCATCTTGTTTTTTTTGCAACCAGGAGGGGTTAAAGGGTTAAACCTGCACAATGTAAACACGGACAGATTGAGACCATAAACTCATGTTTACAATGTTTACTTAGGTAATAAATCATTTTCTCATAGACTTCTATACAAACAGAGGAGTCGCCCCCTGCTGGTCACTAGAGATAATGCAGGTTTAAGACGCTTTCAGAACCGGAGGTTGCCATCTGGTCTTTCTCCATATTAGACTGCAAAAGTTTTTCTTTTGTGTTCCCTCATAAACTGACAACTGAGTGTGTATGTGGTTAGTTTAAAAAAGATTGCTGTCATAGCTTTTAAAAAAAAAGGGAATTACTCTGAAATGTAATTGGATCTCATTTTAATGTCAAGCCAGATGTTATGTGATTTAAATCTGTTCCAACATTTATAATTCGTATTATTCTGTAATCCTTCTCTGTTCATATCAACGCTGGTTTCTCTACAGCCGCTGGAGCTGGAAGACTTAGTGACTCCTCCTGCGGTGGTGATGGATCACTGGGGAGTTTCATTTCGATCTCTTCTCTGTGTATAAATCTCTCCTCACGAGGACGTGAGTTACCGGGAGTGAGTCAGCATTCCAGTCTCGCGCACTCCAGAGTGTCTACTGGCCTCTGCTGGGAGGAGAGGGAGCTACAAGAGCACTGCTTTTTATTCCTAATTATTTACCCGGTGTTTGGCAACCAAAGAACAAAATGAGTCATAAATAATTTCAGTCATTTCAAACAGTTAAAAATCAATTAAATATAATATATTTTTTTAATATATGCTTATATGTAGAGAGAAAATGGTACAAAGACAAAGAAAAAGAGGTTAAGAAAATCATGAAAAGTGACAATATGAAAGACAAAAACAGATTAATGCATTATATATTTTACTTGAATATCTCTGTGCATATTGTGTGTTAACATGTGCTGATGTTTCACAGCCTAAGTCGAAAATAAAATAACTTTAACTCTAAAGTATTTAGGAAACTGTCACAGAAACTTTTTCTTTTATTAAGTCTTGAATTTTACAAACTGCACGTTTACTTTCAAAGCAAGAACACACGATAACAAAATACTCTCTGTCTTGATTTATTAATTTAACATTTACACATTTTCCAATACAATAAATATGGTGAGTATTAATTATTAAGAACTATTGTATCTGCAAAGTTAAAATTAACACTATTTTGTTATGGATTGTCTTTTTTCATCGTCTTTTTTTTAAAACTTATTTTGAAGTGGTATTTAAATAATTGCGTCATTTCTGCGTTTCTAAATCAATGTAACCCCTGATCATCGTGACCGTGAAGCAGCTGTGTGTGTGTGTGTGTGTGTGTGTGTGTGTGTGTGTGTGTGTGTGTGTGTGTGTGTGTGTGTGTGTGTGTGTGAGTGTGTGTGTGCGTGTGTGTGTGTGACTCCAGAGAGAGGAAATGGCATCTAGATTTAAAAAAAATGCCTTTGCATCTTTACGTGCCATGCGTGTTGTATTCCACACCCTGACTCTCAGCAAAACAGAGGCAAGGGAGGACTGAGCGATGTTGGACGTGTTATCATCGCAACAAGCGGGACGGTGAACGGAACTGGAAACAAAAAAAACCAAAACAGCTGACGTATCGATCTCTACAAGGTAAGAATGTTTCCTTTTCTTCTTACGTTGCGGTAGAATTTAACAGTGATGATGAAGGACGCGGAGCAGCTTCCAGTGTATGATCTGTCAGCTAGGTGGCTAAGATTAGACATATTTTTTGGGGTAGTGGCTGCGCATTTTTTTTTTTCCTAACGTGGGCTTCCAGCCCGACCTGCAGAAATGACGACGTGACGCTCAACTTTGCGGTGCCAGTTACAGTTGGCTGCACGAGGCTGATGCACACCTGCATCCAAACCGGGGTGCTGGAATTTATATATTTCCTGATCTTTTTCTGTGTGTGTGTGTGTGTGTGTGTGTGTGTGTGTGTGTGTGTGTGTGTGTGTGTGTGTGTGTGTGTTGCATGAATAGATGGATAGACGTGAGCCGCAGACTTCATTGTTGCCTCGTTGCCAGCCTGCATGTCTCCACCTCACTAATATTATTGCTGCTGCTTTCTTGTTTAATGCTGATGAGTGCAGGCCGCCCAGCAGCTGCTGCTGTCTGGCAGTACATAGACACCTTCAGCTGACTTGGAGCACACCAGGACAAAAAAAAGACCCAGAGGGGCTTGAAACACTAGATTATAGGCTCTGCACGGTGGCATTTATATTTTTTGGATTCTGCAGGATCCCTGCAGGAAATTGCAATTTCACCCTCTGACGAATCACTGTAATAGGAAGTTACAGTCCTGTCTGTAGAGGGAATTAAAATGACCTCATCCTGCTTTTAATGGCGACAGTCTGATGAGACTTTCTTCGTGGTACAAGCAAGCATCACCTCCAATACTTAAATCCCTTCATTGGCTTCCCATACAACAGAGAGTGTTCAATTAAAATATCCTCTAATTGGCTTTTACGGCTTCAGCTCCTCAGTATATTTGTGACCTGCTGACTGACTACATCCCCCATCAGACCTCTGAGGGCTTTTTCTAGTTGTCCCCAGAATAAGATCAGGAGCTGAAAAAATGTGCTTTTATTTACTGTGGACCTTCCCTCTGAAATGCTTTGCATGAAGAGCTGTGATCTAAAAACTGTACATTTAAATACTTCCTGTTTTCTTATAGGCCAATGAACAGTGTGTGTGTGTGTGTGTGTGTGTGTGTGTGTGTGTGTGTGTGTGAGTAAACAATGTGTATGTGTATGTATGTAAGCGATGAGTATTGGGTGTATGTATCAATTTGTTACATTCTTTTTTATAATCCACTTATTTCTTATTCTCCGTCTTCCGGTTTCGCTGCTGCTGCAAGTTCTGCAGCGTTGCCGACATGTGAAGAAAGAAAGTAAATCAGGAAGTGCATGAATGATCAGGAATGGTGTGTTATGACTTTTGCAAGATATTCACCAAGACCTTTTCACAAAAATCCCCCCAAAAATGTTAAAAATGTCCCAGGGAAATCAGGATGAGGCTTTTTAGTTTTTCAAAATAAAAGCCCCATAGAGTAACTACAAAATAATAGTCCCCAACTAGGGCTGGGCTTACTTTTTTCAAAATAATAAACCCAGAAGGTAACTGTTCCTTAACTGGCTGTTCAGATACAGTTACCTTCTGTTAAGATACAGTTAGCTTCTGTTAAGATGCAGTTAGCTTTTGTTAAGATACAGTTAGCTTCTGTTAAGATGCAGTTACCTTCTGTTAAGATGCAGTTAGCTTCTGTTAAGATACAGTTAGCTTCAGTTAAGATGCAGTTACCTTCTGTTAAGATACAGATACCTTCTGTTAAGATACAGATACCTTCTGTTAATATACAGATACCTTCTGTTAATATACAGTTACCTTCTGTTAAGATGCAGTTAGCTTCTGTTAAGATACAGTTATCTTCTGTTAATATACAGATACCTTCTGCTAATATACAGCTACCTTCTGTTAAGATGCAGTTAGCTTCTGTTAAGATACAGTTATCTTCTGTTAATATACAGATACCTTCTGTTAATATACAGTTACCTTCTGTTAAGATGCAGTTACCTTCTGTTAAGATACAGTTATCTTCTGTTAATATACAGTTACCTTCTGCTAATATAAGATACCTTCTGTTAATATACAGTTATCTTCTGTTAATATGCAGATACCTTCTGTTAATATACAATTACCTTCTGCTAATATACAGATACCTTCTGTTAATATACAGATACCTGCTGTTAATATACAGTTACCTTCTGTTAATATACAGTTACCTTCTTTTAAGATACAGTTACCTTCTGTTAATATGCAGATACCTTCTGTTAATATACAATTACCTTCTGCTAATATACAGATACCTGCTGTTAATATACAGATACCTACTGTTAATATACAATTACCTTCTGATAATATACAGATACCTGCTGTTAATATACAGATACCTACTGTTAATATACAGTTACCTTCTGTTAAAATACAGTTACCTTCTGTTAATATTCAGATACCTTCTGTTAAGATTCAGATACCTTCTGTTAAGATACAGTTAAATTCTGTTAATATACAGATAGCTAATGTTATATACAGATACCTTCTGTTAAGATACAGCTACCTTCTGTTAATATACAGATACCTTCTGTTAAGATACAGATACCTTTAAGTCCAGCCGTAGTTGCCTGATAACAAACAGTGAGATACAGTTCTGTTTTAATTTTTGTATTAAATGATAAACACATTGAGTTTCTCTATGATAAATGTGTTCTATAAATAAAGCTGCCTGACCCATAGCTGCCCAATCTCTTGTGGTGCTCTTATGTGTATCAAATTATATCATTTGATACATGAAGCACTCTTCTACGATGCATTCATCGCTAATTCTTTACTGGTAAATTCAAAGCATTGTTGCTTGTGCTGACTGTTATTTGGGGCCTTGACTCTTGAGGGAGATGGTTTCTGACATGAGGAGACAATAAAGTGTGTTTTAGTTCAACCAGATTTCGGCTCATTTTGAAGACTTGCTGTGGAGCGACTCGCTGTCTTCAAGCAGCCTCAATCATTGAAATGATTGAGGCTTTAATACTTTCTCTCCCTCTCTGATCTTTGTTTGCTCAGACTGCAGTGTTACAGGAAATGTGTTGTCACCATGGAAACTGAGGCTGTCAAATGAGGATGACAAAGTGATGTTAATATTTGAGAGGCCACCTGCTATTCTTCAAAACCGTGAGCAGCACAGCAGTAAAAGATCTTTACAAAATGGATCTAATCTGAATTTATCTGCAATTGGTCAGATTATACAGGCAAAGACATTGTTCTTAATGTACTAGTTCATTTGAGATTTTGGGCTAATTTGCATCCATAACACGTCTTCTTTCAGACTAGTGGAAAGAAATCGTCCAAAATACACATTCAGGTGTTTATTTTACTCCTTTGTTTATTTGCGTCTGTAGATTTTTCCTAAATTCACCAACAGTTACCATTAGATAATGCCTCATTTGCATATTTAAACATACAATTTCAGAAAACTTGTAATATAATAAATAATCATCTTAATGTGAGTAATGAGCTGGTGAAGTTTCATGGTGATATCTATGAGTTAATAATTGTTTGACCCTATTCACCTGTAGAGTCTTCTAAATGTCTGTAATTTAACTAAACGTCTCTTTGAAGGACGTTTTCTCTAAATGACCTTTTTCTCAGACTCTGATCCAGAAATCTTCACTTCAGTAGCGCTGACATACATCAAACTTTACACTTTCATTCCTCTTTATGTTCTGAAGCTTTCTACAGAGGGGTTTGTTCACACAGCATTCAGAGACTCATTTATTCTACATTGTATTAATAAAAACATGGAGGAAATAGATTATTTTTAAATGTCTGTTGACAGTACTTTCTGATTCATGGAATGATACAAAGTGATATCCAAAATACTCTCTGTTGAAACCCTTTGACTCTAATATGTCAACAAATTGAAACAAGAGTTTTGAACCTGACTTTATTCGATGTTCAGATTTCTGTTCTGGAAATATATATGCAAATTAGCACATATTTGATAAGATAATGCCTCATCTGCATATTTAAACATACATTTTCAGAAAACTTGCAATACAAAAAACAGTTGTATTTCTGTAAGCAATCAACTGGAGAAGTTACATGATGATATCTGTTAGTTAAATCTTTTACTATATTCACCTGACGTGTCTCCTCTTTATCTCTTTCACAGTCAAAGGTGCTGATAGAGATTCATGTCTGTTATGACTTCAGCACAGATATCACACTTTCTAGAGGAGAAGAGGAGATAAACCTAAACCGTGAAGGATGAAGATAAACTGCTCTTAACTTGTCATTCAGTCTTTGTCCTAAAGTATGTATTAAGAACGGCCCGGATGCACGTTCATTACTTCGTAAATCCCATTCAGTCCTTTTACCGATTTCTTTCTGTAAGATGTACCTCAGTGATGATTAAAACATGAAATCAGATAGCTGGGTCTGTGCGGGAGGAGTGGAGGTATAACAGCAAGGGGAAATAAATCGTGTACAGCTAAACTGAGTGTGAGCTGAGGGGAGTGATTGTGAAAGTTAACCTAAATCTCAGTCCCTGAAAGCCTCTCAAGGACCTCTGAAGGTGTCTGAGATCCACTGTGGGACGCTGTGCCCTAGATTTAATCTCTTTCACAGGATTTATCATTACAGAGGGTAAAACTCCACAGTAATATATCACGTAGAAGCGTCTTTATGATTATAAATACGAGAAAATACCAATATTCTGGAGGGTATTAATACTGTAGATGCATGTGAAAGACGGATTATAGACTCTGTGACACGATGAGAGGAAATGCTTCATTTATTTACAGATTACAAGATGTATGCTATTGATGATACACAGTGTATACAATGACAATATACTGATATTTGATTCAATTAAAAACTAAAATATTCATCATTACAAATTAAATAATGAAATATATGAATGAGTACAAAATAATACAGAATTCATATTTAACTATATATGTAAAGAATGTACCAAATGAAAAAAAGTTAATTCAAAACATTTTTTTTAAAATTCTGTTTATTGATAAAAACAATTAAATATACAAACATTGCAAACATTACATAACATATACAGAACAACAGAAATGTGAATTGAAATAAAGATAATCATTTAAGAACATAGACTTAAGATAAATAAATGTCAATAATATTACATCATAATAATGAAAAATAAGTTATTCTACCAAGCAGTTTGATAGTTTCATACTATATTCAGCGTTAATTAGTTTAAGAGTGTAAATATATTCTTTAAATTCACATTAAATAAATCAGTGACATTTGGTTTAACTCTGTAAAGATTATCCATATGTTATCAATAAGTTTGAAATAAAGTAAATGTTGTATTTACACTCAATTTTGATGATATGATTCATGTTACACAATATATCATCTTTCAATCGAGTCCACAAAGTTGTGGTTCATTGTTGCAAAAAGATTACATTTTGGAGAAATATAGATATTGTGTAACATGTTGACATGTGGGTTACTTCTTTCACATTTATTGATAATAATACAGGATTTATGATATAGTAAAAACATTAAAAACCACGCCCTCCGCCAAACAGTAACCTGGAAAAAAAACTAACCTGGAACCATAAAACTAATCCTTCTCACGTGACGTCATTGCGCCGACCTGACCAATAACATCGCTTCTTCAAAGTTTTTGCCGCGAGGAGCGGCGCAGAGGTGAGGTGAGTTGAGTTGAGTTGAGTTGATGTGTGTGTGTAGGTCTGTTTCCTGGAGAGGACAACCGTTAGCTGGTTGAATATATTTATACATATATATATATATATATATATATATATATATATATATCAGTTACGGTGTTGAGTTCAGGCTCCGGGAATGTGTGTGTTGAGGTTTCCTTACTGACTCCTCAATGTTGCAGCAACCACACGCTTTGTTGTTGTGGGCGGAGCGTTAACATGCGAGCTGCTAGCCTTTAGCTAACACCGGCTACTTCCAGGTAACAAAAAACAACTCGCATCCCGTCTCCTGTCCTCGGCCCCGACCTCATGGATCCCGGTGGAAGTGAACTGGACTCCAGCCTGCCTCAGTCCGAGAACCCGTGTCTGATCGTGGAGGACTCCCAGCCGGACGGTGTCGCTCTGGAGGACGACCCCGAGAGCAGCTACCGAGCTCTGCTGGCCCGGCGCCTGTCCAGCCTGCAGCCCACCTCCCGCAGCCCGGTGCTGGTGAGCTGCTAACTTGATTATGTACCAAAGTAACTTAAACATCCGAGGCTGGTTTATGGTTTCTGATGCAGCAGTTGAGACTGTTTCATGTAGTCTATTAAACAGAATAGGTCAGCAGAGGTGCAGGAGGCATTCAGGTCATATAGTTTAGTGTTATATACGCAGTTAGAAGCAAGTTTTCCATGTACAATGAAAAAGTTTAAAATGTTAATGTTGTTAGTGTTACAATATCATATAATGGGTTTATTGCATGAGCAGCGTTTATTATCATGTTAACATGAAAATAATCACTACTCTCGTGTATCTTACTCAATAACAATTCATCACGTATGATAACATAATCTTTATCATATCTTTAGAAGTAAAAAGTAACTAAATCTTCTCTGTAAAAAGAAGAGATTTAGATTTTTTTGTAAAATATTGTAATATGAAAAAACAAGACTTAACCATAGCAGTCAAATAAATGTAGTGTAGTACATAGTAGAATATTTTCTTCTGAAAGTAAAGTACAAGTACCCTCTAACTTCTACTAAGTTCAGTACTTGCATAGTTAGTTGCCTTCCACCACTGCTGGTCAGCCATCTTGTTTTTCTAACCCCATGAGAGCTCAACATGTCCACAGATGGAGACATCCATCCATCCCTTATTCAGAGTTACTTGGTGAGATTGGACGAGAGACAGAGAGCGCTCTGGACAAGTTACCAGACGTGTTTTTAACGGGTTTGACGGGTCGACGGTCTATTTTTTTTTAAGTCTATTTTCTGCCAACTTGACAAAATCTTTTTATAGTAGTTTGTTTGAGAACAGAAGCAGACTGGAGTAGTGACTGAGACACTGCCATTCATTATCAGGCCTTGATCATTTGTTTTAAAGGCACACTTTTCCTCTTATGTGCAGTGCTATGAATCACAACAAGGTCTGTGGATCATCTTCAGCAACCGGGTCATGATTTCTGAGAACAGACGTTGCTGCTAAGTTATTTTAAAGTTATTTTTTTGGTGCTTTTTTGAGAACCACAAGCTGAGCGTTGTATAGTGCCGTTATATTGGACATCTCTACGGCTGATATCTCCAAAAAAAAAAAATAGGCAACTCGCACCAAAACAATCTGAATTGATGAATAGCACTACAGGTAAGAGGACAAGCTGTTCCATTAAAGTCAGAATTGTTGGGTTTTATCTTAAAGTTTGTTACTTTGTAAAACTAGTGACGGTTTTGTTTTCCAGGAGCTGATCTCCTCCCCGCTGGGAAGCCGGTACTCTCAGAGCGACAGCCAATCAGAGAGCTCCCAGAGTAACAACCAAGCTGAACCTGGTCGGTGCCTTTCTAACAACATGTACTAATATTACACTTATCCTGTACAAAATAAAAACAACGCTATTTTCTTTGTTTAGGCGTTCTAATGGCGGCCAATCCCAGTTCTGCATTGGAGGAGGAAAGTCAAGTTCTAAACATCTGCCCTCCTCCGAACAAGAAGAAGTACGTGAGGACCAGACGCGTTTGCGCGATGCTCGGCGTTAGACGAGGGTGAAGTCTTCTCACTTTCTCTGCTCCCTATATGTTCAGGTGTGCACCAGAGGACACGGATATGGATTCTGGAGCCGATTCCACCACACACTGCGTTCAGTCCGAGGGTAGGAGTTCCTCTCACATCTTCAGAAAGAATAACACCAACATCCAGTGTAGAGTTGAATATGACTGCGTGTGTTAAATGGCATCCATGTGTCTTGTGTTTCAGGGGGAGCCTCCCAATTTGGTTTTCTGGAGCTCTCTCAGAGTCAGGATCTGCGCGGTGAAGTGGTGAACAGTCGGGAGGAAGAAGATGAAGACCACAGTGTTCCTCAGCCAGACGCCAAGAGACGCACCAACTTAGGTATTAACCCTCTGAACCACACGCAGTTTTGGCTTTGTTTAGTTTTTTTGCTCCCGTCACATTTTATGCTCGATTTTCACAGCAATATAAAAGTCCTGCTCCTCTGTGGAAACAGCATCGTGACCAGAGAGTAGAGAGAACATGTCTTTAGTGCAGAAAAAACACCGTTATAATGACATACATCACAAACAAGAAAGAAAAAAAACGCGAGTTGGATTGGTTTGATCATTTATTTTACAAAAATTGAAAAACAAGGGAATCTATGTATTCATTGTTTTCAAGAGCCCACAAGTGTTTTAAGTTTAAATTTTAAGCTTCGTTTTGGTTCCTTTCTCTGACTGAAACACACGATGTGTTCAAGGACTTTCTGAAAGATGAAATCTGACTTTAATGTCGGTTTTTCACAGCATTCTATAGTCTATTATAAAATGTGAAGTTCTGGCGACTGTTTAAAGAAAACATGACATCTATCCTGCTGGTGGGCTTTTGGTGTTCAGACTGAAGTTATAGATGCTGGGATTTTATTGATATTTAGGCGTCAGATGTACTCTGAACTGATACTTCTTCAATGATTTCAAAGGCTGCAGTCAGGCCTGGTTCCTGGGTGATTTAAGAAACTCAGTTAGAATCTATTGACTGAGGAAAAATCCTGAATGAATGAGTGCAGAAAGCACACATGCAGCAGCATCTGCACAGAACGCTGCAGGTCACTGAGCGGTTTGAGAACTATATAAAAACGATGCCCTCAAATTCACCAGATCTGAACCCAGCTGAACTGAGACATGGCTCTCCACCACCATCATGATCGCAACACCAAACGTGGGAAGATCTCCCAGAAGGCCGGAGTTCATTTCCAGTAGAGGAGAAACGCCTCACGAAGGCACTTTATGTTGGTGTTTCCTCCATCAGTACGGAGCTCCAGTGCATCTGGGTTGCTCCCCTTTTTTAGTCTAATAAATATAGAAAATCAGCTCGCTAAAAAATCTCAAGACGGGAAATATTCTTCTACTTATTTTCCTTATTAAACAGAAAAGTACAAGTTTCTCTCCGGACCGAGCGGAGACGGGCTTAATTGCCTCGTTAACTCGGCGTAGAACACGCTTCATTAAAACTGGACAGTAACAAAATAAAACTCACAATCAGTCGCTGGTAGAAACGCACCCTTTTATTCACAGAGATGAGTCGGCTGCTCAATGAGCAACGGCTCTCTCTCTCGCTCTTCAGAGGCAGGCCGTTAAATTAGTGAAATAAAATGTCTGCAGAAAAATAACCGGCGATGGCCAACAGCCGATATATTCGTCCTAACCCTAATTTACACTTGTCTCTTTATCTTTCGGGATGCAGACGTGAATATAAAGAGGGTTGAATCGTGTAATGGTTCATTATCAGAGCATTCACGCCGTTTAAAGACTCAATCTAACTTCTACCTTCTTTTCATCGCCAGCAGAGCAGAACGTCAGCTCCAGGACTTCAGAGAGTCCGGACAACAAAGCAGTGAGGTTCGGCTTCCTTCTGTGTTTTTTAAATCTCATCACCGGGAGACGCATGCTGGTCTGGAAGTGAGCAGTGTTGTTTTTTTTTTTCCTTTTTCTGTCCTCCTCCAGGTCTGAGGTGAGCTCCAGCAGCTCACTGCAGCCATCGAGTCAGTCGGGGAGGCAGCTGGGCATCCAGGCTCTGCTGCACTCTGAGGGCCTGGAGGCCTCCGACGAGCAGGACTGTGAGATCCTGTCCTCACAGGAGGACATGTTCGACGCCAACAAGACCGGTAAATGTGTGTGTGTGTGTGTGTGTGTGTGTGTGTGTGTGTGTGTGTGTGTGTGTGTGTGTGTGTGTGTGTGTGTGTGTGTGTGTGGTGCGATTTGTAGCAAATGGGCTACAACGTTAGGGCTGCAGGGAGGGGATGTCATGATACCGGAAATATAGTCGACGATGCACCGAACAGAAAAATATGCTCGCGTCAGTCAAATAGGAAAACGATTCTTAAGGTTGAAAGTTAAGACTCCTGTCTTTTGTCCCCTTTCCGGTACCTCGGTGCTCCTCTCAGGCGCCGCGGTGGACAGCACGGTGTCTGAGCCGGAGCGGCCGGGGCGCCCGACCGCGACGCCGGCGCACACCCTGCGACTGCTGCACCTGTCTGGACAGGGAACGCTGGTGCAGGAAAGTCTGTCCCAGTGAGTCACAAGAAACGCTCTCATACTGCCGTCAACTCACAAGCACAACGTAGAAAATACCCTGAAGTTCTGATCTCTTTGACCACTTCCTCTTCTTCTTCTTCTTCTTCTTCTTCTTCTTCTTCTTTCCAGGAGCTCTGTTGACTACGTTGCCCCGACCCCAGACGACTTCAGCCACACCCCTTTAATTATTCCCAGCTCACCGACGGGACCAGAGAATGAACGCGGTAAATGATTTGACCTGCTTTGATGACTGAACTCTCAAATAGACGGAACAAGCCGGCTGGTGAAAAGAGCTAAACCTTTCCTCCCGCCAGGTGCCGATGAACCGATGGATACCTCGCTGCCCCCAGAAGACCGAGCGGGAGAGAAAGAGGAGGAGCCGATGGAGACGGAGGCCGCCTCTAAGCCACACCCATCCGCCTCGACTCCCATCTCCCAGAATTCTCCTGGTTTTGCGTTGGAGCGAACTCTCTCTTTACCCTCCCAGCCAGACTTCTCTCATGTATGTATTTTACTTATTTAGTCTTTTCATTTACCTATTTGTTTTAAGGCTGCAGCACACAACACACTACTGCCATTTCAATGAATTCAGAAAATTGGCAAACATTCCATGCGTGTGTTTGTTTTCTCAGGACGTGTTTGTCCCGACGCAGAGCCAGGAGGCAGCGCAACAGTCCGATAAGAAGACGGGCGAGACGCAGTCTCAGCGCCCGGAGTCGGCTTCCTTCACTCTGCCTCTGCAGCTCTCTTGCGGTAGTCCAGCTGGGCAGACCTCAGAACACCTCGAGGAGGACAGCCAGGCCACTCAGATCGAGGAGCCGCCCGGCGTCGACTCTGTGGTTTCACATCAGAGGAGCGAGAGCAACGGCGTCCCTCCGGAGTCACCGAAAGCTCCCGCCGGTTCCAAAGCCTCCTCCTCCGCTGAATCGCCAAAGCGTCGCAGCGAATGTGCGAAGAAGGATTCGTCCGGTGCGGCGCGAAAGTCCGAAGCGCACAAAAAGACGTCTTTGAATGTAGAAAATGTGAATGTAAAGGACGGCGAGAGTGACGGCAAAGAGGCGAGCCCCGCCGACGTGGTGTCTTGCTCGCAGCCAAAGTTGGACTCCTCCGATCTGACTGTTAACAGCTGTGTGCAGGAGACCCCACCTGCAGACGCTACACCCCGAAGTTTTACCTCGCCGTCCACGATCTCTCAGACGTCTGCTGGGGATGTGGCGAAGGGTTCTGCAGACTCCAGGAAGGAAGGAGGAAGTGCAAAGAGTCCGTCCGTAAAATCAGTTGGTAACAGTCAAACAGGGAAAGAGGTGACGGATGAGCGGAGGCAGGGTGAGGTAGAAGAGGAGGAGGTGGTGGTGATGGAGGAGGGTTCGGGAGCGCCTCTGGTCCTCTCCCAGAGCCAGCTTTTGTCCCCTGAGCCCATGGACGAGGAGGAGGAGAGTGAAGACAGAGGAGATGACATCGTTGTCACAGACAGCGAGAGAGACTCCCAGGCTCTCCAGAAAGACGCGACGCCACAATCCAAGACCAACAGCTCCCAGTCCATCTCCACCAACGGTCACCAGTCCCAGGCTCAGGCCAAGAAGTTCCACGTGGCTCCCGATAGGCTTTCCCAGACTCAGAGGGCGGGGCCTGACCCAGAGGGGCTCAAAGACAAGAGCCTGAGTGACAGTTCGGGAGGTAAACAGGGCACAGACACACTGCATGTCAGCATCGTGCGATATCCATGACTTAGTTAGCTTAGCTTGGCTTCTTCTATGTGAAATAATCTAGCTGCACCTTTTCAGGCCTGTTTTGAGCGGCCTTGTCTCAGACAAAGACAACTCTGGGTTTTATTTCTAGTGAAGACCACCACTGTGAGGATAGAAAACAAAGGAAGATTCCTCCACATTAACCTATATATAGAGTTAGATTCCTCCTTCGAATGCTACGCGTTACATTTCATCTAAAACCCACGAGATGTTCTGTGACGGTTATTCTGCAAAGTTACATTAGAGGCTAAAAGTGGTGTCCCAATTACAGTCGCATAATTCCTCATTCTGATCAGACTTTTAACAGGAACCGTGCACTGAACTCGATCTGCTCTGATTCCAGGAATGCTTTTATTTGGTTGTTTTTTTTACACTACAGATATTTCTTTCCACTTCACGCTTCCTAAAGAAGGGGAGCTGATTGGTCCTGTGGTCGGAGCCACGCCCCCTCTAATCAGCCAGCTGAAGCAGACGCTGAGACACAGCACTCCCATCGGTGGGTTCCACAACACAACAACAACAACAACAACTTGTCTGCTAAATGTCAAGAATTATAACACAATTCTTTCCTTCTTTTTTCTGCAGAGATTACTTCCTTCTCCGAGAAGTCGGGCGTAGCAGCCGACGGGGCGATGGCAGCCAGTGACATCGTGTCGGGGGAGAGCGGGGACGACACGACGGAGAAGGGAGACGGGAAGCTGAGTCTGAGGATGAAGCTGGTGACGCCTGTCGAGGAGGGCAGCTCAGAGCGCTTCAGCCTGCAGAGTAAGAGCTCCTCCTCCTCCTCCTCCTCCTCCTCCCTCTCTACCCTCTGTCCTCCTGGACCCTCTTATTAATACATTTCTAAATGTTCTACCCCCCCCACCCAGAGCCAGCACTATCAGAAGAGGATGGATCTGTCGCCAAGGTTACCACTGTTGCCAAGGCTGTAACCAGGTAACCTGGCACTCTTGTCTTTATGCACATGAACTGAATTCTTTCATTCAGTATCTGGAGGATGAGGAGCAGCTGAAGGACACTCCTCAGCCTCGACGGGGTCACTTCACACACACACACACACACACACACACACACACACACACACACACACACACACACACACACACACACACACACACACACACACACGTGTATTGAGATGAAAAGTGCACCTGTTCTAGTGGTGGGAGGTGTTCTTCATTCATATATATCTGTCAGAGCGTCATACAGTGCATCACTGTTTGTACTTGTAGCTTGATGAACTGATCCGTTTCTTCATGCATGTTGACTGAGTCCAGCGTTTGAGGTAGAGATGTCCAGAGTCCGCCATGCTGCACCGCCACGTTTCTACACCGCACACACACACACACACACACACACACACACACACACACACACACACACACACACACACACACACACACACACACACACACACACACACACACACACACACAGAGAGAGAGGGCTGCTGTGGTCGAGTGAACCAGGTGAAGTGAAGTTTACTCAAATTCACTGCAACTACACTTGTTATTGTACGTGCAATAAAATATATGCGAGTAAAAATACTAAATACTAAAACTTAGTCGCTACTTCTGTGCAACAGGAACAGTCATGTAAATTCAATGGGCTCTGTCTGCGGTCTCATCCACCGCCGCTGTGTTTGCACAAGCACAGCGTGAATCATTAAATAAACATCTCTGCTGTTTCCAGCAAGGTCAAGGCTTTATTTTGGGACTCTGCTGTTGTGAACATGTGAACTGTTGCAGCTCTAGAAACAATATTTAGTTATATCTAAGCTATAAATAACTTCTAATTCTGTTCTCGATTTATTTGTTTCTAAAATTCTATAAATGTTTTTAAAAACAATTCTTTAGTATCAGTAGCTGTAGCCCCTAGGTGCACTAGGATCCTAAAGATACCGGTCCCTCCTCGTAGGCCACCGTAGGAACTAAAACGCACTCACTGTTCCTTTAACGAGGCTCTGGAGTCAGTAGAAATGTAAGGCGTTGACACACAGCGGGTGTCGTGCATCATAAATATATTTTTCTTTTTAAAGATTGAGTGGATTAGTCGTTGCAGACTTAACACTGTTGTTTGATTTCCCAGCAGCCCGTCGGTGTTCAGTCGTGTCAGACAGGTGCACAGGCAGCAGGAAGCCAGGGAGGACATCCAGGCTGGAGGCAACAGCACCCCTGTCAGGTGAGTAACACTCACTGTTCCAGTACAGGAGAGCATCCGCTAGTGTAATAAATACCATGTGACCTCTCAGAGCCTGGTGGGCTTCTTTAACTCTAATCACTCCAGTAAACCTGTAGAAAACACCGAGCTGTCATTCCACTTCCTCATTTTAATCCCACAAGTACATTTTATCACGGGAGCAGAATATGTTGTAGCTACTCGTTGTTCATTTCTTTACCGAAAACTAATTAACACATTTTTTTATTGCTAAGACTAGAAGATAAGTTGAACAATGTCATTAAACCATTAAACACTGACTATAACAGCACTGACTATAACAGCATGCAGTATCGTGGAAGAGAGAACGAGCTAAAACCAACCTTTTTTTTAAGAAATAGGTCGTGTGTGTGTGTGTGTGTGTGTGTGTGTGTGTGTGTGTGTGTGTGTGTGTGTGTGTGTGTGTGTGTGTGTGTGTGTGTGTGTGTGTGTGGGGAGAGACCTACTTTTGGAGTCTGGAGGTGTGATGGATGGTTATTTTCTACATATTCTCTCGGGCCATGAGGAGCGGTGTGAGGCTGTTTTACAAAACGTCTTCTGCGGTTCAATTCTCTCTTTATTCTACTTGTTTCTTTTGTTTCTTGCCGTAAACGGTTTACAGAGATGTGCTGTTTTTCACCTCAATATACTGTAAATGAGAGTCTGACTAGATTAGAAGTCGAGAGCCACGCAATTTCTTTAGGTGGTTTTGTTTCATGGTTGTTTCCATCATCAGTGGTGGATAAATGAGGTTCGGCCGGATATTATCAAAATATTTATTATCTAAATAAAAGGTTTGATTTCTGCCAAACTACAGAATACATTAAAGAAAAATAGGAAAGAGAAGGTCGTCTTTCAGCAGGAGGAATGGTTGGATGTGTGGAAATATGCACCAACTGTCACGTGTGCTGGGAGTTTAAGTGGAAGTATTTTATTCGGGTTTTTTTCTAGAAAGCACATTTTGCTGGTGGTGATGCTGCATGTGTTGGTTTTGGGAAGCATATAGTTTTATAAAACGCAAAAAAAAAAAGCATACTTAACTGCAATTTTCCACATTGTTCTTTTAGAATTTTCAGGTCAGGCATCTTGATGAATATACCTTTTTTGGCATTTTAATATCTGCGCTGCAAGACGTTGCTTACGTCCTGAACTCCACCACATTACTTCTATATTCTAACTTTCTTTGTCTTCAGAAAAACATAAATTTGAATGAATGACTTTGTAGCGTTGTCTCCTCCTGATGTGGTTTTCTTTGCTCTTTGCGTGAACACTTTGCCTCTCTTAAGTTGTACAAAGTTACAAAACACAAAAGCATCATATTTTCCCTTTTTTTTTTTTAACATTTCTACCAGAGGGCAGCTGTTCGCCTCACCACAGAGGGGCTCCCCGGCGTCCTCGCTGGGATGCAACAGCCTCCCTAACAGCCAATTGGAGCCTTCGCAACAGGAAGCGTCGGCGCAGGACACCCGCAAGGCTCCTCCCGGTGCCGCCGAGCCCTCTGAGGACAGACGAGGTCCGCCTCGAGCTCCGGAGCCGCCCGCCCCCAACAGGACTGATGCCAGACAGAGGGCCGCTCAGCAGACCGACGACGGCACCGTCCCCTCCAGTCCGCCCAACAAGGTGGGTCTCTGACCGTCCACAGTACCACGGGTTAATAATGCTAGCCTTGTTTCAAAATGTTTAACGCTATAGTTTGATAGTGGGGGTGTTATGAGCCACCGGACTCCTTTGACAGAAACAGTAGTTTTACCTCTCGGAACACAGGAGGTCTACCGTCTGCCATCGCCTGCAGCTGTTCCTTTGTTTGTGTTATTGTGCGAGTTTGGTGATTTTTTTTTTTTTTTTTTTTTTTTAAGGGTTAGTTTAAATTCACCAAAGTCTCCCGTGCCGGTTCTCTACTGCAATAAAACACTGACTCTGGGGTTCAGCGCTTTATGCTAGCTCTGAGGTAGCGCTAGCATGGAGGCGCAGCCTGAAGACGTGTGCTGGTGGTGTTGACCACTCTGTCGTGTGTGTGTGTGTGTGTGTGTGTGTGTGTGTGTGTGTGTGTGTGTGTGTGTGTGTCCCATTCACACTGTTGCATTTTGTTTTGCCTTAAAGGGAGAACCAGAGTGTGACAGTTCCCTGTCTGGGTCATTTGTTATGTTCTTTTAAGCCAGCAGGACCAGAGATGCTGATCGTTAACTGGAGACACCTGGGCCCGGTGCTCCCGTATAAAGATCCGCCCTCTTTTCAATCTCTCTCTCTCTCTCTCTCATACCAACCACCCATGGAGCAGCGTGGACGGCTCGTGTGCCGCCATTGCAAGATATTTGTTGGTTGCTTAGTACAATAAACCCTTTATTGGTGCAAACTGACTGCGTCTCCCTCACTAGTGCCACGGCTGCGGAGCCTGGTCCTTTAGAAGAACCACAGCTCCCGCCTACCGCAGACACGTGCACACCATCCAGGAGGTGCGTACCACCATCAAACGGATCATCACCGACGTGTACTATGAGGACGGCAAAGAGGTGGAGCGCAAAGTCACCGAGGTAACCGACGCGTTTCTCATTTCTTACAGATATTAAACGGCTTTAGTTCATCTTCATTGTGAGTTTCAGCTCACTGTTTGTGTGTCCGGCCCACAACGTTACCGTTCTGGTTCACTCTCACCGTTCTCGTACCTTTCTCAAGTGAAAGGTAAAGGAAAACATTTTATTTCATAATCTGAGCCGGTCGGTAGTAAGAAGCAGCCCGTTTAGTGGCGTTCTCCTTAAATACTGCACCAAGCTCAGACATCTTTGCTTCCATTAGTCACTTAGACACAAAAAACACGGGAAAGTAGGATCCAGGTTGGAAAATGGGTGGAGCTAAATACAACCGTAGAGACCTGTCAATCACTGTGTAGCCCCGCCCCTAAAGCATCCCCTGCTTTATGGTCTGTTTGACTCTAAATGGACCATAATGTACTAAATGAACATCATGCTGTATTGAAGAAGACTTGAAACTAGAGATTGAGACCATAAACTCATGTTTACAATGTTTACTGAGGGAATAAATCAAGAGAGAAGTAGAGTCATTTTAGACTAGACTTCTATACAACCAGAGGAGTCGCCCCCTGATGGACACTAGAGAGAATGCAGCTTTAAGACTTCACATTTTGTAAATGTTGTTTACTGTTCATTGGGTGGTATAATATAGATTTAACACGTATCACTTCTTGACTTTAACATCAGCGTGACCTGTTTTTATTTGTATGTCACCAGGAGAACGAGGAGCCCGTGGTGGACTGCCAGGTGTTGGACAGCGACATCTCCCCGTGCCGCACGGGCAGCAGCTCCCTGACCTCCGGGGACCTGGGCGACATCAGCTCCCTGTCGTCCAAGACCTCCAGTCTGCAGCACAGCTCCGGAGGAACCAGCAGCAGCGGCTTCACGCGGCCGGACTTCATCATGCCGCCCAGCCGAGGGGCCTTCAGGTACTCTCTCCACCTCCAACACCGACCGTAGCCGCTTCTCTTCGGTCCCGGCAGTATCCAGCCTCTCTGGTTCCTCTGTCTGCCACTCGTTGCATGCTGATCTCCTGTGTCACTCCTTCACCTTCTCTGCCTTTCTAACACCCTAATTTCTCAGTGATTCACTGATCCCTGCCTGCTTCGGGTGCAAGTTGCTCGCGGGCATGAATCTGAAGGGGTGGGGGGGGGTCGCTCGACGCTCCTCTTTCAACGGGGGGCGTTTCTGATTTCGTAGCGCAGCTCCCCCCCCCCCCCTCCCCAGATCGGTGCCCGCGCAACCTGACCGGATCCCATTGGTCCCCCTCTGTGTGTCTGCAGTCCCAGGAGGGGAGGCGGGCAGCAACAGAGGGGCCACAGGGGTCACAGGGCGGGGTCAGTGGTCACAGTGAGCAGAGGCTTCGGTGCCCCGGGGCCCCAGGCCGTCGCCCCGCTCACCCCCAGAGGAAGGGCTAGGAGGGGCCGACCACGGTCCCGCTCCTCCGTGTCCAGGTGAGTCCTCGCTGAGGCTCGCCCTGCACTTTGACATCTCTAATAACACTTCACTTTTCCTCTTTTCACTAATCTTCTCGCTCTGAGCTGCAACTATGGATTTTTTAAATCGGTAGTGAATCATTTGTTGATCACTCGTTTATTTCTTGTAACTGTGATAAACTAGTGAAAACTCTCCATCACAAAGATAACGTCGTCGGACCAAAAGTCCAAAACCTCAAGATATAAAATGTACAATGACGTGTCTAAATCCTCTTTACCTCGATAATATTTGTCTGCTGCTACTGTAGTGCTCTGAGTGTCGAATAAATAACCTTTAAGGGTCTGAGTGTCTGTAGTTTCGCTGCACACTTTATTATAGACTTATGCAGTTTGAACCCCCAAAAAACGTGGAAAAACGTGTTTTCTTCAAACAATCGGCAAAACTACACTGTTAATCACGGCCAGCAGCTGTAAAAACCATCATTATTGTCAGATTTTCATTTTTACAACAGTCCTCGAACACATCATGTGTGATGTGTGCTTCCATCCAAAAAAAGCAACAGAAACAAAGCTTAAAATTGTGATATTTCATTAAAAATATTTAATTCTACATGTCTGTAATAAACCGTTTACTTTGTAAAAAAACATAAAATTCTGAGCTCCTCAGTGAAATTATGAAGTCACGATTGATTCATCTGAGACCAACAGTCATGTGACAACAAATCAGAGACACCTTGACTGAGCCGTTGAAGGAGAGTGAGTTCTTGCAGGAACCCTTTAAGTCCACGTCTGAAGCTCTCTGATCAGACTCTGTTTGGCTCTCTTAAGGAGAGGCAGAGTCAGCTCTCTGCAGAGGCCACCGCATTTCTCCTCCGAAGACGAGCACTTCACCCGCATGCTCCCCCCGCGCCTCCCCGCCAGCCCCGCCGACCCGGAGCTGCCCAGCCACTCCGACTCCCTGCGCTCGTCTCCGGAGGAGGCGAACTCGGCCGGGAGCAGCTTCGTGGGCCTGCGGGTGGTCGCCAAGTGGACGTCCAACGGCTACTTCTACTCGGGCCGCATCATCAGAGACAGCGGCGAGGGGAGGTTCCGCCTGCGCTTTGACGATGGCTACGAGTGCGAGGTGGCGGGGAAGGACATCCTGCTGTGTGACCCCATCCCGCTGGAGACGGAGGTCACCGCTCTGCTGGAGGACGAGTACTTCAGCATAGGTGAGGGAGGAGGAGCTTCTCATGGACTCTCGCCTGTGGTTTTAAATCAGTGGATGAGCTCCTCTTCGAGTTGTTCTATTCAAGGATGATTTGTGTCTCTGCAGGTGTTGTGAGGGGCCATAAAACAGAGGGCCAGGATCTGTTCTACAGTGTGGAGAAGGAGGACCAGAGGCAGTGGTACAACAGGACGGCCATCATCCTGTCTGTGGAGCAGGGCAACAAGCTGAGGGAGCAGCACAGCCTCGGGCCCTACGAGCCGTCCACGCCGCTGCCCAAGGCCTCCGACATCAGCCTCGGTAACACCACCGACGGATGCCCTTTTGCAATGCAAAAAAAAAAAAAGTTGTCAAGAGGCTGAGTGATGAAGCCGCCTCCGTATGACGAAAGCGTCGATAAACATGACAGCTAGCGTTACAGTACCTCAGAAAATCTTTAATGTTATTCTGTTCAACATCTGGGCCTTTTGACTGATGTTTAATATTCTATTCCTAGATAACCTGGTGGAGGGGAAGAGGAGGCGCAGAGGAGCCCCCGAGGGTCAGCACACCCCCAACCGGAGCTCCTCCTCCAGCAGCCCCCGGACCCCCGGCCCCTCCGGCAAGAGGAAGCTGATGAGCCACGAGGACAACAGGTCGCCGGCCAAGAGAGGACGGCGGGGGGGCGCCCGAGCCGGTACGGAGACGCGCTCACCACCGCAACCATGACCGCATCGGGACGGGGGGGGGGGGGGGTATTTTAGTGTTTTTAATTTCAGGGTCTGCATCTGTTCTTTACCCCGTTTTAAAAAAATAAGGAATTTTTAATAAGGATTTTTTTTTCTTTTAATTGATGTTTTT
Organism: Cebidichthys violaceus; assembly: GCF_023349555.1. Taxonomy (NCBI): domain Eukaryota; kingdom Metazoa; phylum Chordata; class Actinopteri; order Perciformes; family Stichaeidae; genus Cebidichthys; species Cebidichthys violaceus. The sequence continues at coordinate 2,168,963 of NW_027176484.1, read as the reverse complement.
AAAGTTTTAAAAAAAAGTTGTTTTTAAATGAATTGTTTTAGAAAAAATGAATTTTTTTTTAACCTGTTTTTTTTTGCATTGTACTCCATGGTGCTTTGAGCATGTGACATTTTTTAAAATCTTTTTTTCTTTCTTAATTCACTCACAAGAATGCTCTTCTTGTCGGTAATGTGTGATTGTTTTGTACTGAGCATAACCGAGACATTTAGGATTTAGGACAGACGCGTCTCCGTCTGCTGTCTGCTGCTGCTGCTGAGGCCGACCTGGTAATTAACGACGTGCACCAGCGTTACCATGGTGTTGGTCCACAGGTGGAGGGAAGACAACGGGTGTTGGAATTCTTTGTAAAGTCACGGGTGTTTTAGCTTTAAGAGCCAGTTCAGACAAATTTGCATCAGCAGATAATAATCTCACTACAGGTGAGAGACGTCACATGTCTTTGGGATGTGAACGACGTTTTAAAGCGGCCTCCCTCGCCTGCTGTCTCTTCTTCTCTAACTCCGTGTCTGTGTGTCTCTGTCTGCAGCTCAGCGGGTCGGACTGTGCAACACCTCCGGCAGCGGCACGGACCTCCCCGGTGGGTCCGGAGGAGACGTGGCGGAGACTCACGGCCCGCTGCCCCAGAACACGACGCTCTTCATGGGCTTCGCCTTCATGCTGACGGCCTCGTCCGAGATCGACCGGCTGACCAACAAGCACGCCAGCGACGACGAGGACGGAGACGGAGACGGTGAGGCGGACTGCAGACGCCGCCGTCGCTTCCCGTTTCCTGTCGTGATTGATTATCCGTAAATTATTGTATTTCTTTTCCTTCTTTCTTCCCGCAGATTACGTGCAGACGGGTCCGTATAACAAGACGTACACGGAGTCCCAGCTGCAGACAGGTGGAGGATTCGTCCTGCAGGACTTCAACGAAGAACAAGTGAGTGATCAGAAGAACAGGATGTTAAGTAGTTATTATTTTACTACATATACTAACCTATGCCAATCAATCAACCTGCAGTTTAGCCCTCAAATAAACCGATAGTGTCAGATATTGTTCAGTATTTATGTTTGTGATACGTGAAGCATCTGTGGTCATTTATTGCTGACATGTTTTTGTATTTTTTGTTATCTCAGGTAAGATCGAGTTTAACGCGTCAAAGAATGGTGATGAGTATTTCATGACATAATAATACGCTGCGTATGAATAATGCAGCCATCCGTGTCTTTGTGTCTCCGCAGTGTAAGGCAGCTTACCAGAGTCTGCTCATTGCGGACCAGCACTGTCGCACCAGGAAGTACCTGCTGTGTTTGGCCAGCGGCGTGCCGAGTGTGTCGCACATCTGGGTGCGAGACTGCTGCAAAGACAACAAGCTGCTCAACTACCGGAACTACCTGCTGCCAGCCGGCGTGGGGCCGGACGAGGCCATGGTGGAATGGTGAGGCGAGCCTCTTTGTTGTTTCCTGCTCTTCATTCTCTGGCTTCACTGGATGGACTTGATGGTGTCTCCAGTGACAATTCAGAAGGTTGTTAGTCCTCCGAACCCCAACAAGCATGTTTATCGTAGCCAGAAGCTGATAAAACCGTCAGATTTTCATTTTTCTAAACGGTCCTTGAACACATCGAGTGTTGTGAACGTTTCCTTCAGAAAAAGCAGCCAAAACAAAGTTTTCAAAAACGTTTTATTCTACGAGTCCCGTTGAACATTTCACCCCAAATAAACAGTTTGCTTTAACCAGATTATGTAAAAAAAAAAAAAAAAACATTAAATTGTGAAAAACTATGAAGACATGAGTCACTCATCAGAGACCAACAGTCATGTGACAACAAATCATGAAACTGAAGTTCAGGTTGTAAAATGTGAATAGCTCAATATATATAAAGCACTTTTAACATACTGTAGTGAGATTATTTGACAAACTAAACATGTATTTTATGAACCTTTTAATGTTTTTTATAACATACTATGAAACTTTTGATCAATTACTATGGTGTTTTTTTTTACTTGCTATACTATGACATGCTTAATGACATACTATGACTTTCTGTAACCTTTTAAAGTAATAATATACTTTGACTTTTTTAAGGAATTATTACCACAAACTGCAGATGACATGTTACTTCAACTTTCTATACTAAGAGTTATTAATGACCTGCTAAGCTGTCACCTTTTACAACATACAGCTTTCTTTGGACAATTTACAGTTACATAACATCATGCTATGATTTTTAGTTATAAAGATTTTACAAAAAACATACTGACTTTATAGTATGTCATGAAAGTATCTACGTACTAGTGTGTGTGTGTGTGTGTGTGTGTGTGTGTGTGTGTGTGTGTGTGTGTGTGTGTGTGTGTGTGTGTGTGTGTGTGTGTGTGTGTGTGTGTGTGTGTGTGTGTGTGTGTGTGTGTGTGTGTGTGTGTGTGTGTGTGTATAAACATACTGTGATTTTTTTTTTTTTTTTTTTTTTTTTTTTTTTAAACTTAATTCTGACTTCTTAAAACAAACTATACCATGTTTTTCTGTAATACTATAACATTTCAATTACATACTTAAATCTTCTGATGTATTCCTTTTTACATACTGTACAATGACTTTTGTATTTTTTGGCCATACTGTACTGTTCTATGGTTTGATTACAGCTTACATTCTGGTGTCTGTGACGCATTAAGACCGGCGGTGTCGAGGAGAAGCTGCTCCTCTGCAGGTCTTACCCGGCGTCGGGTGGAGCTGTTTTAATAGACGTGTTCTCTCCTCTCAGGCATCCGCGCTGCAGCCCGTTCAAGGCTCTGCGGGTCCTGCTGGTGTTTGAGAAGCCCGTGGAGCTCTGGGCACAGCTGGTCACCATGGGCGGAGGGTCGTGTGTGCGACAGTTCCCGACGGACAAAGACGCCTCAGGTACATAAACACAACCGCTCCACCAGGCGGCGTCAACACATTAACGCTGGGAGTCTGTTATTGATTATGTGTTCCTCCTCCGTCTGCAGACATTCCTGCCGGCAAATACGACGTGGTGTTGACGGACCGCGCCTGTCCAGCATCGGTAGAGAAGACCGTGACGTTGCAGGACGTCCCGCTGGTGTCGGCCGAGTGGCTCATCCAGAGCGTCATCCGCGGGGAGCGCCTGGGCTTCCACAGCAAGCCTCAGTATCGCCACGACTACTCCTCTTCCTCCTCATAGACATGTGCTAAATGTTCAGCATTAGTTCTGTTGCATGCCTCTGCTGTGTATATATATAACTTTATCCTGTCTGTTTTTAATGAGATAATAAATTGTGACTCTCGTTTCATTTAACGGATTCAAGTTTATTTTCTCCACACAAAACATTGCTTTGATATTTATTTACAGTTTATACAAAAGACAGGGTCACATGACCCAGACCTTCCTACTGACGTCAGTAAGTGTTGAGATCTGTTCCTCAAGTTTCTGCTTCCATATTCAGTGGAAGTGAATGGAGTCCGTTTGTAAAACTCACAGTAGCAGCTCGTCTTTGTTAGAATTGTTCTGAAGCAGCAGGTTGAATTTCTGGAAACGTATTTCACTAAAGGAATAGTTCAACATTTTGGGAACACCCACTTTCTTTTTGCCAGAGAATCAGATGAGAAGATCAATGTCACGTTTGTACGCTCTAAATATGAAGCTGCAGGAAGCTGTTAGCTTAGCATAAAGACTGAACAGCTAGCGTGGCTAAGCTAAGCTAACCGTCTGACAAAGTTCTGCTTTAGCCTCAAAATTACTCTCAGGGAGAAAGCACATTACCTAAAAATGTTGACCATTGTTTAAATAAAACATACAAACTGTTCTTAAAGCGGACTCAAACAAAGAGCCTGTGCAGGGAGCTTCACTTAGTGTGTTTAATACACACAGTACTCAATGAACAGCTGTCACTGGAACTACTTGTTTAACCAAAGTAGTAGTTCCACTGCCGCTGCCTCTAGAGATGTCAGAGGCACATACCTGAAAAGACTCAACAGGTGAGCGCTGACCCTTAAGAAGAACATTTTAACAGCTTCTCTTCTGAATCCTTTTTGGGCTCTCCTTAAACACTGAAGAGAAAGACGTTTTGGGTTACTTCCATCAATTGTCTCAAGAGACTCCGGTATATTGAATTTGAATGAAGTATTCTGGTGTCCTACCTGCCCAGAGTGCCTCCAGCCTGGGTGTAGTACTTGTTGTAGTCCAGTCGCAGTAACAGCTGAGCCAGGTCAGAGTTTATCTGATGGTTCCTCACGCTGGAGAGGATTTTAAACAGCAGGGAGGACTGTCGTCTGAAGCCCTGAAAACGTAAAGCCCCGTGTTACTAAATTATATATTTATTTTGTCGACGTGTTCCGACATCGGACAGACGAGGAGGTGAGCGACTCCACCTTGACCAGGATGTCCAGCTGAGCGGTTCCCCTCTCGTCCAGCAGCACCACGCTCTGACTGACCAGCGAGCAGAAGGTCTGACACAGATCCAGGATCTCGTTCAGACAGTGGAACACCTGAGTTAACGAGGAAAACAGATTAGGTATCGTTCAGCTCAGTGTTTTTAGTTCGTCCACAAGCTCAAGGTAACAGGGGATGAGTGATTAATACATATCTGGCTCAGTGGTTCATACCGGCTTCAGGAGGATGAAGGACTGGGCGAGCAGGTTACTGAGGAAGTGGTCGTGGGCCAGTCTGATGCTCTCAAAGTCTCTGGTGGAGTTGATCTGCTGAAGCAGCTGAGAGAACTGGGACTCCAGCACATCCACCTACAGACAAGCAACAAGACAAAGAAGTACCTCAGCTGACGCAGCGCTCCAATCACACGTTACAGCCAGGTTTGAGGCATGACGCTTAAGAAACTGCAAGAAGTCTCTTCATGAGATATCTAAAGCTATGTGTACACATGGGACGCTGTGAAACATGGTTTGGGGTTATAAAGTAAACTGTGCAACAGTCTGATTTCTACTCCACATGTGGGAGGAAAGGCAACGAAAAGAATCACGATTTAAATGATTGTCTTCGTGGAATTGTTAAAATCCTCAAATAACACAAGAGCAATTGTCAAGTCAGGCTGTGACCGTTTCTCACTCTGCGAGTCTGTATCTCACTCTGAGAGTCTGTATCTCACTCTGTGAGTCTGTATCTCACTCTGAGTCTGTATCTCACTCTGAGAGTCTGTATCTCACTCTGAGAGTCTGTATCTCACTCTGAGTCTGTATCTCACTCTGAGAGTCTGTATCTCACTCTGTGAGTCTGTATCTCACTGAGAGTCTGTATCTCACTCTGTGAGTCTGTATCTCACTGAGAGTCTGTATCTCACTCTGAGTCTGTATCTCACTCTGAGAGTCTGTATCTCACTCTGAGTCTGTATCTCACTCTGAGAGTCTGTATCTCACTCTGAGAGTCTGTATCTCACTCTGTGAGTCTGTATCTCACTCTGAGTCTGTATCTCACTCTGAGAGTCTGTATCTCACTCTGAGAGTCTGTATCTCACTCTGAGTCTGTATCTCACTCTGAGTCTGTTTCTCACTCTGTGAGTCTGTATCTCTCTGAGAGTCTGTATCTCACTCTGAGAGTCTGTATCTCACTCTGAGAGTCTGTATCTCACTCTATGAGTCTGTAAATCTTGCTGCACCATCTGTTCGGATAAATACTGGTTTGCATGTGTACATATTTGCATACATATACATGAATTACACATCTATTGTTACCTGCATGTAGTACTGCAGGTTGTCGATCAGGAACGCCATGTGGTTGCGTAGTCTCCACTTAACGGCGTCCGTCTGGCTGGACTTGAGGTGCTTTCTCTGCATCTGCAGAGCCCAGCAGTGCTGCAGCTGAGACTGCACCCGCCGCACACTCAGCAAGTACCTGAACACAACGTTGTACCTGAGCACAGAGAGGAGGAGCGATCAGGAGGAGAGGAGGAGCGATTGATCAGGAGGAGAAACGATGAGGAGGTAAGGAGGATCGATCAGGAGGAGAGGAAGAATGATCAGGAGGAGGAGAATCGATCAGGAGGAGCGATCGATCAGGAGGAGAAACGATCAAGAGGAGAAGCAATCGATCATGAGGAGAGGAGGAGAAACGATCAAGAGGAGAGGAGGAGCAATCGATCAGGAGAAGAGGAGCGACCGATCAGGAGGAGAGGAGGAGCGATCGATCAGGAGGAGAGGAGGAGCGATCGATCAGGAGGAGAGGAGGAGCGATCGATCAGGAGGAGAGGAGGAGAAACGATCAAGAGGAGAGGAGGAGCAATCGATCATGAGGAGAGGAGGAGAAACGATCATGAGGAGAGGAGGAGAAACAATCATGAGGAGAGGAGGAGAAAACGATCAAGAGGAGAGGAGGAGCAATTGATCAGGAGGAGAGGAGGAGCAATCGATACAGCTGGTGAGAGGAGGCTCACCAGCTGTACTCAAACATAACAATTGAAATACTTCGCAGGGAGCTTAATGAGTACACACATCTCCAAGATGGCCGGAGTGAAGAGGATGTGCATGCGGCCACTGAACCTTGTAGGTGAGGCCGAGAGCTGCCAGCCTGTGGGAGGAGCCTCGCGAGGGGAGGTGTCTTGTGGAGGAGTGGCTCCATCTCTGGGGCCCATCGCCTCTGAAAGAACCCAACAAGTAACCCATAAAATGAGCAACGTGACATCTTCTTGTTGTTCGTTTTGTTTGACCAACAGTTCAAATTGATTAACAAAACATATATTTAAATTTAGAATGATATCGACCAGAGAAGGAGCAGATTCATAAATTTATGAAGCCACAAATAGAGAATGCATTTTTTGCATAAATAAATGAGTTGAAACAATCCTAAAAAAATAACAATTGTTGGGTAAATTTCTCTAAATTAACAGTTCAATTAATTTTTTTTCCAGCACTAGTTCGAAGATTTGTTGTTTTCAATCATCAGTTTATTAAAAACTGAAGATTTGTTGTTCTTCCAACAGTTTGATCATAAAACCACTGGATGGCGCTAAACACCAAACGAAGGGAGAGCATCGTTTCCATCGTCATTTCTGTTAACGCGACATCATCAGGTGTTTTCTCCTTCAGTCTCTGAACAGGACTCTCATCATCTCATCAGCGTTGAGGAGGGGGGGGGGGGGGGGGGGGGGGGGGGGGGGGGGGGGGGGGCACACCTTTGCTGTCTTTGCCCTGGTAGTCCACAGTGAGGTGCAGCAGACGGCAGCAGGTTGTCGTCGTCCAGCAGCACCTTGTGAGCGGCCTGCTGAAAGGCCACGTTTACGTCTGCGGAACAGAAAACACATTCAGCTCTTCTTCACGTCCTGCATGTGAACCGAGAGCTGGTGCCGACACGTTTCCACCAAGCTCAAACCCGATCGGACCCCGACACACTTTCTCCATTTACCACTCTCCTTCCTCCACTGGAGGTGTGGCTACCAGGTCAATTTACAACCCGCATTATTGCTACTTTATGAATATTATAGAACACCATAAATCTGTATCTACACATTCCATTAAACCACCCCAAGTTAACTAAAAGATGAAAAGATGATTTACTTTGTTGAGGAACATTGTTTTTGCACGGCCAACTTCATGGCCCTGAATCTGCAAATAATGAATATTGATCAAAGTTTTCTTTTCATTTAGACGCTGTGCAGAACTTTAGTGACACGTTGTCTCACGAATGAACCAGACAGAAGTTCATTCGGGACATCTCATATTCATAACATCTGAAATATACACTGTGCAATAGAACTCTGCACAGAGCGTGTTGTAAAAAGGAACAACAGCTAAGTTGTGGTATTTCTAAAAAGTGTTCATGTGCTCATGAATAAGATATAACTCGTGTTTAATACAAAACTATTTTGGCGATGTAGCCATGCTGCTGCTACTGTAGTATGTAATGTAATAATTAGCTCATACAAATAAAGTCATGGTATAGTATGTCATATAAATATAAAATGTCATAATAAATGTTGTGGTATGGTATTTCATGAAAAGTGTGATAGAATAGTGTGTCATAAAAAATATTATAAAAATGTTGTAATATAGTACGTCATCAAAATATCATAAAATATGTAATATTATAGTAATGCAAAAAATGTCATAGTGTATCATAAAAATGTAAAATAAAATGTTATGGTAGAGTGTGTCATAAAAATATATTCATGATATAATATATATAAAAAGTCATAGTACTTTATAAAAATATCATTAAAAATGTAGTATTAAATATAAAATATGTAGTATTAAATATCCAAAATTTAGTATATAATATAAAATATGTAGTATTTAATATAAAATATGTAGTATTTAATATAAAATATGCAGTATTAAATATAAAATATGTAGTATTAAATATCAAAACAATTTAGTATTTAATATAAAATATGTAGTATTTAATATAAAATATGTAGTATTAAATATCATAACAAATGTCAGGATATATAGTGCGATTAAAATATAATAATAAAAAGTCATAGTATTGTGTGCCATAAAGAAATGTCATGCATCATGTCTCTGTACTTCTAAGTAGTTTGGGGTTATTGCCTCTTTTCTCCTGAACAAACAAGCATTAATCTGATTATTATTCATTTTCCCAGGGTGATGGGATTGGATCAGTGATGGGCGGTTACACCTCGTTGTGATTGTCTACTGAGTGAAAGGGTCTTCACGGACATTAAACGCACCGTGCTCGGTGACGGCTGTGGGAGGCGTCTTCAACATGTGCTGCGCGAGGTCAATAAAAACCTGGTAGAGCTCGCCACGACCCAGCAAGTAGAAGTCCTTAATGATCTGGAAGAAAACACAAACATCACTACTCTTCATTTTGACCTGATTTACGATCCAGAAAAAGAAAAGTATGTTGAGTACAAACCTTGAGCTGTTCGAGCAGATCGGACTCCTCCACCATCAACGTCCAGAGGTGCTGAAAGTCAATGAGCGTGGATTGTTATTCAGCTGAAAGATTTAACTGAAAGGCAGTCAGGTTTGCCCCCCCCCCCACCAAAACCTAAATGCAGCAGTATATGAGCTCACCTCTGCCACCGTGCTCCTGATCCGATCAATCAAGTTTTCAAAATCCACCAGGCTGAAGAGAGGCTGCTGCTTGAGGCGGTGCAGCTCGGCAGCAAACATGTCCTCCTGGTGCTTCAGTATGGAGCCTAAAACAAACAAAACAACGATGAGATGTGACATAAAGACCAAAGCTATAATAAGCTACTGCAGGAAGAACGAAGGGCTACCAGCTCTAGACGGGCTGTGGTTGTGGTTTTCAAACATCTGGACGGACTCTCCAACGAAGAGGATCTTCTCGGCCACTCTGACGGGGATGTAAGAAGGAAGCATCTCTGCTCGCAGGGAGAACTGCTGCAGAGACGGAGCCAGCATGTTCTCCTCCTCGATCAGCCTCTGCACCAAAGCACAGACGCGCACAATCAAGAACAATACATACGTACCGATCTCTTGGCCTGTGTGTCTGAAGCTTCGTTTATAACTCGAGCCTCCACAGATGGTGGTCGTCATAAATGAAGCTCCGCTGTGATTCTCACCAGGTCCTGCAGCTCTCGGAGCTGTTTCCCACTCAGGCCTCCCAGCCCCAGGTCCTCCTCCTCCTCCTCCTGGTTGGCAGCAGCCCCTCCAGCACTGGGGCCCTGCTTGACGAAAAACTCCTCGCTCTGGTCCAGCAGCAATCCGTGCAGCATCCAAGCTGCCAGCTGCTTGTACATCACACCATGGCACACGGCAAGGATCCTGCAGAACGTGTCACGCAACACGACAAAGACGCAAAAATGTTTTGTAGTTTACTGCGACGTGATAAATCAAAAGAAGACGACGATGCCAACGCTGACCGCCTCCCTCTGGAACTCCCCCCCCCCCCCCCCCCCCCAACACCTCAGACATTCTCCCTCACTCCCCTCCTCAAAACTCACCTAGTTATGTAATTGTTATGTAATTGTTTCTACTTCTCATCCTGCTGTTTATCTCTAGTTTAACATTGACTTTAACTTAAAAAATTATTAAACTTAATGATAATAAATGATTTGAAATCCTTATTATTTCCTTACTTCTACTGAAACATTACTTGGTGTCTCGATATCAATTCTGCATCAGAAGAGAACTTGAAACTACAGTTCATCCCGACAATGTAGAACTTAAGGATTAAAGTCTTCCCCAATGAGAGACTTACTTCTCTAAGGCCATGCGGACGGGAGGAAGCCCACCACAGCTGTGCTTGTACACCGTCTCCAGGATCTGACAGCCATGGATCTGAAGCCAGCCACACACACACACACACACACACACACACACACACACACACACACACACACACACACACACACACACACACACACACACACACACACACACACACAAAGTAAGGTGGATGTGATAAGAGGACATGATTGATCAAGGATCCCTGACTGACACATCATTACATGTCATTGCTGCTTTCCACATACAAACTAATTTGTGTTTTCTCTCAATATTCTACAAATGATTTGGTTCTTTGTCCTCTTGAAGTGCTGAACGCTGCCCTGAACTTACATTTCCTGGTGAAATACTACTGTAAACCATCCTTACCTTCTGTGACTTTATTGACTCTACCACCACCATCACAGAGGGAAACAGCAACTGGAACTTAAAGAAAAAGGCACAGCGTAAGACAAACATGTAGCTGCAGAAAGACTTTCCACTGTGAGTGTTTTTTATATACTTTTCAATGAAAGAAGTCTAAGAATTATCTCTAAAGATTAATGCTTTACCTGATCAAGCTTATAATTCACATGAGATATCGTCAGATGTGGATCTCCAAGGAACTGAAACACACACAAGTTAAATGAGCATCATTTCACCTGCTTCACCAGTTATTCCTGCTGTGCGTGACATCCTTTTACCTCTTGTTCGAGGTCCAGCAGGGCCTGTCTGTACGGCTGCAGGATGGAGTCCAGCCCTGTGCAGAAAGCCCGCAAGTAAATTCCATGAAGCCCCGTCTGGTTGGGCTGGCTGGTGTGATGTTCCTGAAGAGAGACAGAGAAACCCTGTGTTAGACAGGGACGGCTAGGGAACTGTCTAACAACCTTTATATCATCCTTAAGCATGCAGCTAGGGGGGGTATGGACATCGATTTTGTTTTAATTAAATTACTAAATAGTCAGTGTTCATACAGAAAGGTGCATCTCTAAGATGCCAATTTCAAATTTGAATTACGATAAGCAAAAATGTCATAAAAGGCTGTTATCTGGCATCGAGGGACTTTACTCACCTGTTGGTGCACATGGCCCGTGTGTTGTTCTATGAACTCTGTGAAGCGTATGTAATCGGAGCCCAGTTTAGAAAGCCGGTTGAGGACACTGGTCTCACTGGGGTGGAGGAAGGGCAGTTCCTGGGACACCTGTGGGCGGAACAACGTGCTTCATGTTGGAAAAGAAACACTGAGTGGCTCTTAAAGAACATTCCGTGGATCCCAGGACAGAGGGTGTCGTGTGTGTACAGATTGTAACGTCCTCTGACAATGCTTTGTCATTTTGGGCTATACAAATAAACTGAATAGAAATTGAATTAAGTTATTTTTGGCCTGGAACTGTTCAACTCCATATATATATATATATATATATATATATATATATATATATATATATATATATATATATAAATAACGTTACAGATCACTTCGAATTGCTGGATTTGAACCAATCTCATATAACATATGCTAGCACTAATTTATGACTATACTCCAGCAAAGACAATGATATAACTTAGATATGTTGAGTCTTTAACACAAAAAAAACATGTTTTAGCTTACAGAAACATCATATGTTTAGCTAACTAACGTTAGCATGTCAATGTTAAACAGAAGCGTTGTTTCTTCGGTTTTATACCTGCAAACCCGTCCGTTTGTTCCACGTGAAGATCGTCCCCGGGTATCCGCTCAACGCCAGCAGCAGCTCGTGAATCATGTTAATTCACCTTTAATTGATTAACGTTGAAAAATGCAGCTGTGAGCGTCTCATTCAGGACACCAAAACAAATCCACCAAAACAAAACCAACGCCGCCCGCCCGCCCGACCACGCTGTCGCAGGTTGACTACGTCACGACGCAAAGCATCACGGTGGCACGGACTGGTTGCTAACCAACAGTAACCATGGACGTAGTAACCGGCGCTCCGGCGCTTTTTCCTTTACCTTTTTACGTTAATTTTATATAAACATCACAAAGGTCTATTTTATTACTCAGCTTTTGTGATCTACGAGACGATACAAAAGAATCCGCTAATTTTTTTGTTTTTTATGTTAACAAAAGTAAACGAAAGATGGGGCGCTTGTGGGAAATGTAGTTCCTTTCGAAAAAGGGTAGCATAATTTTATATAAATTTATCACAAACGTGTCTTCTATTATTATTGTATTATTATCTATTTTTTGTGGATCTACGAGATGATACAAAAGCATACGCTGTTTTTATTTATTTATTTATATTAAAAGTAAACGAACGATGAGGGCGCTTCTGGGAAATGTAGTTCCTCTTAAAAAAAAAAAAAAAAAAAGCTCGCATCGTCGTCTTGCGTCATCATTCGGTCATGTAGCTAGCTAGCAACACCTCGCAACGGAGAGAGAGCTTGGTATGTCGTAGTTTCTAGTAAAAATGCTTAAAGCGGCTTCATTCAGGCTGTAAAAGCTTATTTATAGCATATTGGTGTCATATTATGATTAAGTTCGAGCACGTGGTAATCATCAGTGTGACTTTCTAGTAGAGCGATTTGTAATTACTCGGCTAACTTAGCCGTCTAACTTAACTTAACGGCAGTTGCTAAAGTCTGTTTGTCAGTGGCGTTATCAACGTTAACATGTTAGCTTAGTTATGCTAACGTTAGCAACCAAACACCAACTGTATGCGGTCTTAACACGATAACTAGTAGGTACACACAGCTGTATCAGAGTTGTTGAGTTTAATTAGCCTGACTCAAGCTAGCTGTACTAACATGACGTGCAACACAAATACACGAGCATATGTTTGTTTTCTATGCTATAAACGTTACACTGTTTGTTATACTGTAGGGATAATAATAATACTAATAATAACTTTATTTATGTAGCACCTTTAAAAACAGTTTATAAAGTGCTTTGACGGAGAAAGCAGCAAAAGCAAGACAATAATAACAACAATAGAAAGCTCAGTGACATCACATTCTGTACAAAATGTGTTCTAAGAAGTGATTTAAGAGAGACGACTGATTCTGTGAGTCTTGTCTCCTCAGGTCCTTCCAAAGCCGGGATGGCGTGTGAGACGAGCGAAGAGGACGTTGTTTCAGAGTACCTGGTCCAGAACCCACAGCTGGCCCAGTGGGTGGACACTCTCAGGACCTACTGTGAGAGCAACAAACAGTGGGCTGCTCGGAGAGAGTTCATCCTCAGGAATATGGAGGCTTCTTCTTCCACCACCACCACCACCACCACCACACCGGAGCTCGGAGTCCCCAACGGCAGCAATCTGGACAAGCTGCTCTCTCTGTCCATGGTCTGGGCCAATCACGTGTTCCTCGGCTGCAGGTAAGACGACACACCGACAGACACACCGACAGAGCAGAATGATGACAAACTCAAAAGATAAAGCTATGCGAGACGTGGTGTCCACTTATTTATTTATAAATGTCACCATTTGATGCACCGTACCAGATTATAGCTTTAAGATAATTCACATCTGTAGTCCCTTTTGGCAAAGGGAAGCACAATAACAAACAGTACGAGGTAAAGACATAATGCAAAGACATACAAAAAGAACACACAAGACACACAATACAAAGCTACACACAATAGCACATCACACGTTTGTTTGTCAGATAAAAGCAAGTCATGAAAGACCGTAAGACTCAAGCTGAGCAGCTTTTAACAGACTGTTTAAGTTGGTTTTGAAGGTGCTGATAGAGCTGCAGCTCCTCCCATCGTCAGGCAGGGTGTCATTATTATATATAGACCACATTAGACAAGCTCAGACCACATCAGTTTTATAAACCAGGCACAGATTTGACACTTGTCTCTGTTCTCTTCACCCCTCAGCTATTCGCAGGCTGTAATGGACCGGATCAAGGAGATGGGTGAGGGGATCGTGGTCGCAGATGCTCCCGTTCACAAAACGACAAAAGATGGAATCCTGGCCAGAGGAAAGCGGAGCGCCACGACTGGTAATGCAATACACACGTTTAATAAGAATAAAACAGACGACTGTATTTACACAAGACAAAACATTGACACTCACTACCATTATTTTCTAGTTTTAGCTTGTTGGTAACAGATACATAGGGAGAGAAATGACGCTACAGTCAGCTATCGGCCGATAGCGGTGTAGTCTTGGATTGCATCGTTTTAAAATGTATTTCTAATATTTAGTTTCCCCGTGTATGTGTAAGTAAGATATTAGAAGCACCTTTCAACACGATGCAATTGATATCGAACCACATCACTTATTTTATTTCACTGTATTTATTGTCTTTTCAGCCATAAGAAATGTAATGATTCTGATGAAAGGCTGTCTGAAGATACGATGCTGGTTTGTAATTTTGCTTTTCGGCTCATTCAAACACACATTAGCTAAGAGGATTAGAATATGTGGTGAACTTGAATAGCCTTCATAAGAGCTGTGACTAAGTGAGATAGTGGGAAGGACTCGGTGCAACACAAACTTTGTTGCTCTTTACGGACCACCAACATGTTCCTTTACAGCAGGGCTTCACCGACAGGTTGTTTTCCTCTTTTAACACCCACGCCCGAGGCTGGAGTCTGTTCCCTCATTAAGATGTGATTCTTTGTGCACTCATCGCTGTCTCCTTCCCGCTGTGTCGTTATTCTCAGAGGGTGACGCCGACGGCGCTGTGAAAAGAGCCAGATGCGGAGCTGCGTGGCCCGTGAGTCAGAAATCCGGACCTCGTCCACAGGCTCCAGCAGAGCACCAGCCCTTCTTCAACCGCCTCTACAAGGCGGTGGCCTGGAAGTTGGTGTCGGCGGGGGGCTTCGGTCCAAACTTGGACCATTTTGAAATACTTCGCAGCTGCGTCGAGTCGTGTAAAGAGACCCTGACCAGCGTGTTCGTGCCACTGAAGGACATCGACGGCCTCCCCGCGGGTCGCACGCAGAAGGAAGGCCACGTGTGCGAGATCCGCTGTCAGACTGTGTACATGGGGACGGGGTACGGGCGGGACGAGGCCGCCGCCAGGGCCATGGCTTCCAAAGAGGCCCTAAAAGTCTTTCAGGGGCGTAAAGTGACAGTAAAGATCTGCAGACGGAGGTTCAAAGGGAGAGATGTGGAGGACTTGATGTTGTTGGACGAGCAGCCTCGGAGTCAGGGCTCTCCTCCTGCTCTCAGCTACCCTTTTGAGGCCGAGCAGCAGGAAGACGCCTCCTCATAGAGCAGACGGTTTGTGACGTTTGCCCTGCCGTGGTGCCTGCTGGGAGCAAAGACGAGAGACGTCTACTGAATGGAGCTACTGAAGGACTTGGTGACCGTGTCGGGGACCAGACTGTTGGGCTTTCTCCACAATACTTTGGTGTCATAATGCAGCTGGCACGGTGTGAGAGAAATGTAAACACAACTGAAGATGAGGAATAAGTCCAGACGTTATTTTTGTTTTTCAACTTGATGTCAACATTAATTTCTTTTTCTTCTTTTTTTTTTACCCGCTAACCTTTGTGTTTTAGGATTGTTTCTGTATCCGGTTGCGTTTGCGTTCTCATTTCTACTGACCCAAATTTTTGTTTATAAAAGTTAAGACAGTTATTTAGAGGCACCGCCGTTTAATTCTCATTTTTCTACTTTAAAGAAAATGTGTGTTTCTTCAATCAAAGTATTGCTTCAAAGAATTGACTGACTAGTTTGAGGTTTTTTTTATTACAGTATGTTTCAGGAGGCCAACTACAGTACCCATTATATGATATATTATTATATTATAAATGCTACTGCTTTTATTTTATTTCTTTATTTAACTTCACTGATTCAAAGAAAAGAAACTGAGACCCACACAACGCTGAGATGTATTAGAGTCACAATTCATAAAACATGAGCACAGCTCGGTGTGTTTGAGGGTAAAGTGCTGCTGTGGTTTGTTTGAGTTCTGTCTTTGTTCCTGTTTGGGTTGAAGGTGAACAGGGTTGCATTGAGATGTGAGTTCCCACACTGTTCCTGTACGTTCCTGTACGTTTACACCAGTGGTTCTGTTTCTAAATCTATTTTTAAATAAACAAAATAATTTAACCGCGTCACGTTTTATTTGGTTTCTACCTACAGATTCACAGAATTTTTCATGGGAATTAGAGGTGCGTCACCTCTCATTTAGCAGTAATTGGCAAGTTCAGGCAGCAGCCGAGCGGGATGACTCGGCTCCTCGTTAGAGTCGGTTAAATAGCAGCGCCGATAAATGAATAAATCCTAAAAACTCTGTGATTTGAGCGACGTTCACGCTTGACCTCCTCCCACAGTTGAAACTGAGCTATTGTTTTGTGTCGGCAGGATTCCTCCGGCCTCATCAGCACAGTTCACCGGACCTCATCCACATGGCTGCACCGGGACTCCTTTCACTCCGTTGGACGGTCTGAACACTGGTCTGTGACGTGGGCCTTGAAGCTGTGGCGCTCGTTTTTTTTATTTCAATGCCCTGTATGATTTAAGGAATGGAACAAAGTGTCACCGCTATAGAGGCGACCGTGCCTTTGTGTGAGTTTGATCCTCGGGGGCCGGTCCGGCTGTGAGAGGTTAACCTTTTAATGTAGAAACTGATTTAGTTTGACCTTTTAGTTTTTCACGTTATTGACCGCGCTATTGAATTCTACCAACAGTCTCCTTTATTATGTATTTATTAATCCATCAGTTGGAACACTGGATGTAAACGCCAGTGGTGGAAGGAGTATATTTTTTAAAGATTTGAATTCTACCTGATGAAGAACTTCTATTTGAGGGAAATAAAGTTATTGGGTTGCGTTGGAAATTCCATAATAACAGAATTATGTGCACAGTTCAATTTTGTGTATGTATATATATATATATGTTACCGCAGACACCCAGTTTGTAATATTGACAATATATAAATACTGCTTTAGTAAAAGTGATTTAAAGGATGTTTATTTAAATGAAAATCAAGACCGCCACTTTAAATAAATGTTTGACTACCACTATGAATTATGAATGTCTTACTAATGTAAGTTCTCTGTTGCATATACACACAAAAAATAGAACTCTGCAGGCGCAATTCAGAAAAGTAGCATGTTAGCAAAGCATCAGGGTAGCAGGGTTAGTAACTCCAAGTACAAGTTTTGCATTAAAAAAAATCTTACTTTAGTAGAAGTACAAATGTATTTAAAGTATCAAAATAAAAAGTTAGGCAGCAGAAGGTCAGTATATGATTGGATTATATTACACATTTTATGTTGCAGCTGGTAAACGATACTCCCTGAATACTCACATCGAGGTCTGGTCGTTACCTTGAGTAAACCAGGTCATGACTTCTACAAAGAAACATTGCCGTCGTGGCCCCGGAATTATTTTTTAATGTTTTTAGCACCACAAGCCGAGTTACACCTATAGTCCCATTATACTGGAGAGAAGGCTGATATCTCCCAACACCCTGCAACTCACACCAAAAACCATCTCGACTGATAAACAGCACTACAGGTATAAGAGGACAAAATCTGGTGTTTTGGATTTTGGGGTGAACTGTCTCTTTAAATTATATTTGAGCTATTTCCCTTCACTGGAGAGATGTGTGGCGTTCAACAACGGTCGCCAACCGGGATCGAACCACATGTCTTTATTTTGTGTATGCATCTTAACTTGCTAGGCCCCCAACCTTTTTTTCTTTTTAAACATGTATCTATTTTTCATAGATAATAAGAGTCATAGCCAGAATGAAGTTTGTACCATTTAAACCCAGGTAGACCAATGAGTGTTCACACGCTATCAATCAACGTCTCCGCCTCGAGCGTTGTCTGGAGTTGATGCATCGAGCGGTTCACACCCAACAATGTCGTCCTCGGAGACCGATCTCTGTTCCAGACTCGATCGTTCGTCACCCGCTCCGCTTCTCCATCCATCACACTCTCAATCACCCTCTGTCTCTTCTCTGTCTCCTTTTGATTTTTCCTCGCTGTTTCCGTCACCGTATCCATCCGTCATTCTTTACCGCTCTGTCAAATTATCACACACAAAACCAACGTTTTTCCCGCGGTGGGTTATTGCCGCCGGGTTTTGAAGTGAGTGAGAAGGAGCCCCTTATCCACACACGCAATCTCAATCGGAATTAGAGTTAATTCCCAGAGAAATCGATAACAAATCCTCGCTGTCTGGAGAAAGTATTGCCGATCAGGAATTAAGATAAACAGTCTGATTGTCGGCCCGACCGCCATGAATGTTTCTGGGTGTTTTTTTTAAAGTGTTTAATAAGACTAAGTGGATCTATGAATGTGCTTTTAATCCCTCAGTCGAATTTAAAGATGAGCAAGAATAAGCAAGATTGAAGTTTTTACATATCAACAGCTGTAAAGGTTAAAGTAAACGTCTGTGTGGACCCACTTTTCTCATGTGTTTGTGTCTAAGTGACTAATGGGGACAACACTTGTTTTAAATTGGTCTATCGAGGGAGAACGCTGCAGACGGCAGCTGCTAAATAAGCTGAAATGCAATCACTAACGCTAATCACCGTCAATAGAGAGGCGAAGTCCCGCCCTTTCCTGCGTCCACCATGGAACCTTATTTTGTAAAAAAAAATATGTACGTTAGTAAATGGCTAACTTCAGTAACGACACTTCCATAGTTATTTTTACCCAAATCACCATCTTTTTCTAAACCTAACTAAGTATTTCATCATCTTTTACTAAACCTAACTAAGTATTTCATCATCTTTTATTAAACCTAACTAAGTATTTAGCTCCTTATTAGCTACTGAAACAATCTACATCGCCCCTTGTTGTCAGAGGCGTAGGTGTCGTCAGAACGACAGCAGATGGGTTTAGAGATTGAGCTAAAGGTGAAGAATCCCGTTTTATTTCCCCGTTACGTCCGTCATAATGTTTTCAGACACTTAAAACAACAAGCTGAGGCAAAAACGAGCACTTTTACTACCTTCTACGTGGCAGCGTTCTCGTTCAATGTCGGACCAATTAAAAAACATATTGAACCCCGTTATAGTCGCTTAGAAATAAAAACACGGTTGAAAAACACTGCAGTAACCCCTTTAAGAACGCTTTTATTCGTCTCACTTTGCAGTTTAAAAAGCTGTCGGTGAAATAATGTGCTGTGACAGGAAGTCACAGCACAAACATGAACACCTGTGATTAGGTTGATCGACAGCACAAACTAAATATTATGTTGACTCCCCCACACACATCCCAGGTGTACACACACATCACACACACACATCCCAGGTGTACACACACACACACACACACACACACACACACACACACACATCCCAGGTGTACACACATCACACACACACACACACACACACACACACACACACACACACACACACACAGCAGAGCAGGAATGGACTAAGTCAACATTTTGTACTTGTCTCTGCTGCATTATTGATGACTGCTGACAGGGAGCAGAGAGGAGCAGACGGGTGGATTCCAGATGAGCACAGTGATGTGGAAGACGAACAAAAAGTCAACTAAAACAACAGAGAATATTGTTATTATTATTATTATTAGAGGGAATAAACCAGCAAATGTTCAGTGATGATGATGATAGGTGCTTATTAAATGGATCTTATTGATTCATATTCCAGTGTGTTTCACTATGAAGGGTTTATGACTAACAGCTCAATGTCATGTGAAGTATTCATATCCTTTACTTTGGCAAAAGTAGTACTAACACAATGTAAACATACTGTGTTACAAGTAAAAGTCAGAAAATACTCCAGGTGAGTGGGTTAAAAACGAATAGATATCACCATGAAACTTCCCCACTTCATTACTTACATAAAGACGTGTTTTTTTTGTATCACAAGTTTTCTGAAATTGTATGTTTAAATATGCAAACAAGGTATTTTCTTATCAAATATATGCTAATTTGTATAAATGTCTACATCAGATATCTGAACATTGGTCAAAGCCATGGTTCAAAATCTGTGTTTCATTTGGTTGACATTTTAGAGTCAAAGGTTTTCACAGAGGGTAAAGTAGTAAAAACATATTGGGGGAAAAAATGATGGTACCGTTTCCCCAAATACATCTGACTGCCTTTGTTTATAGCTGTGTACATATCTACTCACGTTTTTGTAATTGTCCTCCAATCTCTTTTTTTACTTTTTTACATTTGAGTGTATTATTTTACCTCCATATGTTCTGTATTATATCGATAATATTTACCTGAATTCTTTGCACACATTGGTTTACGGTTAATTAAAACAAAACAAGTCTTAAAGTGTATTTAAAGTCAGCACGGAGACACTTCTTCAGATGGATGTGATTGTGAAATCAAACCTCGTCCTGTAAAGTAAAGTAACAGAAACTGATGTTTGGATGGGTTGATGTTAAAGCTTAAACATGACGTTGCTGCACACGTGCCATAAATCCACATAGACATTGATAAATAAATAAATACATGTATTATTATTATTATTATTAAACTGTCTTCTTTAGTTTTAATCTTCAGTTTAAATCTGAAATCATGTGCTGCAGGTTATACTTTCCCTTCATTGTAAATCCTCAGCTCCGTTAGTGAATGCACGTGACGGTCTCCGGTCAGCAACAACCCCTTGGAGGCGTGACGTCACAGACCGCAGTCACCACTACGTCTTTCCTCAAATATTTGACTGACCTCTTTAACAAACCCCAAAAAAAAAATCAACACATGCGCATTGCAGAGTGTTCACATGAAAGGAATATGCACTCACTCCACTGCTTTACAAAACAATAATGATGTTTATTATTATTATATTGTCACTATTATGATGATTTCATACACAAACATTAATCTGAAACAAAATAGTTCAAAAGACATACTTTTTGGATTTTTTTTCCCCCAGACGAAGAATCACTATAATATTCCCATGATATTGCTGTTAAGACTCAACAGTGTGCACGTGGTCCTCGTATAGTTTATTGTGCATTGTGGGTTATTTAGCTACATCACAACAACGACCCTGTGGTTTCACAGACATAACGTGGTGCTGGATATTTAACTTAATGGGACTCTCATCTCCCGTCCATCACGATCAATATCCTCATAGTTTATTCTGTGATACAATGCATTTATATATGTTATCATAGAACTACTACAGTTCTTTTTCGTAAGGGTCGGCCAGTCACCAAACCTGCTCCACAGCTGTATCATAAAAAAATATGAGAGTAATTACAAAGGAATCTTCTTCTTCTTCTTCTTCTTCTTCTTCTTCTTCTTCAGACCCGGTTGAGGCTCATAAGCACTTCAGCAGGAAAAAGTTGCAGAAAGCTCCCCGGGGACAGTCGCACATCTTGCCGATCCGAGCGCCTTTCCTCACGGCGCACTGCTCCCCGACATCACACTGCGGGAGAAGCGACAGCACCAGAGGGTTCATTCATTCCCCCCCCGCTGAGACATCAACGCAATCAACGCAATAGCAATCAATGCAATGTGTTTAGACACCGTACCGTTGGGACTTGGCCAAATTTCTTTTCCCATGAAGGGAGCCGTTTAGCTTGCAGCTTTTCGAGAACTTCTTGGAGAGCTCCGAGCTGACAGACACAAACAAACACGTTGTCAATGAATGTGCCTTTTTTTTTATTTTAGTCACAAATAAACTGATTAAAAAAACTGCAACAGGATTCTACAAATACAATAAATACTTTTGCAAAGTTATATAATAATATGCAATACAGTTATAACAGTTGCATATTTTGTTTAAAAATGATGATATGGAATGTCAAATACGTAATTATAAGTAAATCTTAAACGCGTGCTTTTCTGAATGGAGTTTGGTTTATTTTGAGGCGGCAACAAACTCAATGGAGCTCAATGGCCACCTCTACTAAAACTGCTCCACACAACACAACTCAAATTCAAAGTAACGTGCAAAAAGAAACACATCTAGTAGCTGTAAAGGTAGAAGTGAAGTACTAATAAAGCCTCACCAGCTGCTTCTCACTCGTCAGGTTCGGACCTTTCGGATAGAAGTCCCGCAGGGCTCTGGGGCTCAGCTCCTCTTCGGACTCGGGGTCCAACACTTGGGCTCTGGCGGCTCTGGAGAGCAGCAGCAGCAGCGCGCAGAGGAGCGCCCCGCTGAGCATCCTGGAGGTGGTCTGCATGGTCCCGATGCGCGGCAGCGTGTGGGGCCCCCCTCTCACTCACTCTCGTCTCAAATAGTCTACCCCCCCCCCCCCCCCCCCCCCGCCCGCCCCATCTCCCCTCCCCTCCCCGCGCCAAACACCTTTTTTATCTGACTCCTGCCATCTGTTCGCTTTTTTTTTGTCATGCGTAACAGCTGCCATGGGTGAGTCATCCCGTAAAAGTTGCTAGGCAAAATATGCCTCAAAAAGTCAACAACAACAACAACAACAACAACATCATGCAGCTCTGCTAGGGGTCGTTACTGATAAAGTAGTGGATTACTTGGATGGAGGCTTTAAAACAGAGGAAGCATGAAGAAATTAGCAGATTATATGTTGGTGTCTGTAATATATTGTCATAATAAGATTATAATTTGAATCTGTTGGATCACAGCCTCAAATGAATCACTTCAACTTGAAATGAGAGCACTGATGAGCGCTGCTTTGTTTAGTATTCCACGAAGATCAGCAGTAACTCGCCACATATTACTTTAATACTCTTCTATTATTACCTCAGAATGGCATTTTGCAGCCTCTCCTGCATTTCCACTCGGTGACTCAGTCGGCCCTGTTTCTGCTGTAAATGATGAAGAAAACCGAACAGTGCTGGCGCTAAACGCCTCTTCTTATTCTTTCTTCAACCTCCCACCCGTGGCCAAGCAGGTTCATCCCTTTGAAAGTGGTTTTGACTTTTCCTGTGATGTGCAGAGACCGAGGGCCGAATAGGACAAACTGATTGTTTTTATTATCAGCTGTGATCAAGTGATTATTAAAAGGGAAATGAAGGTTTGTCAAACCACTGAAGTCATTTGTGTAGCAGACCATCTCATTAGTAGTAAACACTCACATTTTTACCCATGTATAAGACGAAATAGGTAAAAAACTTGCTTATTATACAGTTGTGTTTCTGTTAGAATTAAACTGCTGCTACATAATACAAAGCATTATGCTTAACAATAAAACAATTGTCTTATTGTTTTTATTGGTGCAAAAGCATCGTAATAAACCTGCAAATTAAAGGGACAATTACTTTGAACTTCATATTGGAGATGAATGACGTTGGCGATGCGGTTAATGGAAGCAGGAAGAGTTGGAAAAGAGAAACACTGCAAAGCAAACAAACATACTGCTGCATGAGTAACACCCAACAGTCTATGTGAGTTAAATCTAAATGTATATAAGTACTCCCAATTTGTGTTTAACTCACTAATCCCCAGATGATATCATTCTACCTCTTATGCAACCACTGTAACAATGCAAAGGATGAGTGTTTGCACACACGATATGGACAAATGACTGCTGCTGTTGCAGATATTGCTTTCTTAATCCTGTGTTTTTTTCCCCCGGTTCACTGCATTGATTGCTCGTTTCTGAGCCGCCTGTTTCGGGTCCATCGGTGCTGACGGAGATGGAGGAGCAGGAAGCTTTGATTGTGCTCGAGGCTGCATGACTCATGTTTCTCTCTCCCCCACTTTTAATGACTGAGAAACCAATTTAACATTTCATTCACAACAACCAGGCGACATGTCATTCACAAACACGTCTTCATTAGTTTTTGTGCGATGTCCTCGAGAGTCCTGCAAGGAGACGCCTCACCGCTCTGATCCGTTTCTCTGGAGGTTGTGGCGTAACGCTCGTCGAGGACATTAGGTGACTTGACTCAATCTGCCCTCAGATTGTGCACCTTCAAGCATGAATAACAACCGTTTAGCAGAACAATTTATATTTAGTGTTGGCTGACACAACTGACTCAATAGAAAACATAACCAAAGAAACCCCAGAATTACAAACCTGTGGTAAAAAACAAGGTTTTAAATCAGTTTCTCCTGTTTTAAACCTGCGATCACAGATTGTTTGGCCACTTGGTGACTGCGCATCAAGCTCTAACCACAGACCGTATATAAGAAGTGGGCGTAGTCATCGTGACGTCACCCATTGGTTTATGGACTACAGTTATGAAGCCTCGAGTTTGCCGTTGCCAATTTTGGAATACGGCCATGGTCATGTTGTTTTTTATGCAACCAATAAACAGAAGTTCCCATATTTGGACTGAGGAGGAGTGAAGTAGAGACGACGTATACGCCTCTGGTAGAGACCTGTCAATCACTGTGTAGCCCCGCCCCTAAAGCATACCCTGCTTTATGGTCTGTTTGACTCTAAATGGAGCATAATGTACTAAATGAACATCATGCTGTATTGAAGACGACTTGAAACTAGAGATTGAGACCATAAACTCATGTTTACAATGTTTACTGAGGTAATAAATCAAGAGAGAAGTAGAGTCATTTTAGACTAGACTTCTATACAACCAGAGGAGTCGCCCCCTGATGGACACTAGAGAGAATGCAGCTTGAACACACTTTTGCATCTTCACATTGCATTACATTACATTACAGCCATTTATATGAAGGCAAATCACTGTCAAAATCTGAGAGCGCAAATGAGATTCACGCGTACAGCCGCGCACGTATTTTACTTTGACGAGCGCTTTTACATCACTCCGCGAGCAAAATTCACTGTCGCGCGAGCGGACTTTCGCTCGCGCGACAGTGAATTTCGCTCTCCGGCCAGTCCAAAGATGAGGATTGTAACCAATTAGATATAGAGATACAATAGAGACTGGGTCCGCCCACTTACTGTCAAAAAGAAAAACTGCAAGCGAGCGAGCAGCTAAAAGGCTTGCGAGGGAGCAGGTTAAAGTTTCGCTCGCACGAGAGGGAATTTCGCTCGCGGAGTGATGTAAAAGCGCTTGTCAAAGTGAAATACGAGCGCGACTGTTTGATTTGTGTGCGCGCGTGGATCTCATTTGCGCTCTCGGATTTTGACAGTGATTTGCCTTCATATATTTAGCAGACGCTTTTATCCAAAGCAACTTACAAAAAGTGTATTCAACATAGGTATTCAAGAGAACTACTAGTCACCAGAAGTCTTAAGTATATCTCCTTTTTTAAACAAGCATCTAAGAGCATAAACCAGAGCAAAAGTACAGTGCAGAAACAAACTAGTATGAATACAATAAGTGCAACAAACTAGTATGAATACAATAAGTGCTAAGTGGAAGGCTCAGGGTAGTACTTCTTGAAGAGGTGGGTTTTCAGCCTGTGCTAAAAGATGGGCAGCGACTCTGCTGTCCTGATGTCAGTGGGGAGTTTATTCCACCACTGTGGGGCCAGGACAGAAAACAGCCGTGAGGGACCTCTGAGCGACGGGGCGACCAATCGCCCCGAGGCAGCAGAGCGAAGTGGTCAGGCGGGGGTGTAGGGCTTGACCGTGGCCTGGAGATAGGAAGGAGCTGTTCCTTTCACTGCCCTGTAGGCTAGCACCAGAGTCTTAAACTGGATGCGAGCTCTTACAGGGAGCCAGTGTAGAGAACGGAGAAAAGAAGTTGTGTGGGAGAACTTGGGGCGATTGAACACCAGACAAGCTGCAGCTTTCTGGACAAGCTCCAGAGGTCTGATGGTCTTTACCACTTAACCGCTTCCTTCCTGTTTTGATGCCGGTAGATGTAGAAGGAAGAGAAAGTGGCAAATGTAGACGAAAGGTTGATGTTAGCATTTTTTGAATACGATGAACTATATAATTTTTTCCCTCCTCCTCAGCCGACAGCAGAGCAACAGCGAGAGCCCGATGTCTGCTTGAATCCACGCTAGCGCTGTGATCGGGGCTTTATTAAGTTGTTGTGGCAAATGTGTAGTTCTCTAATTAGACACTCAGCAGACACATAGCAACATTAGCATTCATTTGGAGTTGAGGTTCTGGCGACACTAATATTCACTCTCTTTTTAGCTCTGTTTTGGTCTTCACCAACATGTGTCTCTGAAGCAAATGCTTCACTTTCATCTCAAGGAAGTCTCTGACTGTGTACAGTCGGTTTAATAGAGTTCTTTTCACTGAAGACGCAACACAGTCAACAGCAAAAATGTCGGCATTGTATGTTTCTGCAAACCACGGCTATCAAATATCAACATTTCAAAGCCAAAAATATATATACGTTTCATAAATGGTTAATTAAATTGGTTAAGGTTAGAAACGTAACAACGTAACGTAACAACGTAACGTAACAACGTAACGTAACAACGTAACAACGTAACAACAAAACAACGAAACAACGGAACAGAACAACGGAACGGAACAACGGAACGGAACAACGTAGCCACGGTGAATTTATAACAAGTGCCCTTAGTGGACTGTCTTATGTAAAGCTACGCAACATGCGTAACAACTTTGGGTAACAACTTTGCATAAAAAGTACAAATTCAATGTTGACTCTAACAGCGGCGTCCTCCATGAAAGTCCGGTGTTTTTTGTTGGACTTGTCCAATACCCCTCTCACACGCTTTGTGGACTTTCTTGATGGCAATATTGTACAATTATTATACCACGTAACTTTCAATAACGGTTACTTGATACACTACGTCACTTCCTCTCACCGAATGCAAAAACCTCAACATTCAACGTATCGCAAAAAATGTCCTGGCGATTCGGCTTGAAGACGAGGTTAATGAGAGTGAACCAACACAGTGACGCTGCTAGCTGTAAGAATCTAAAAAACCTAAAGGTTGAAAGATGCTAAAAGCCTCCGTAGAGAGC
This sequence comes from Cebidichthys violaceus, assembly GCF_023349555.1. Classification (NCBI taxonomy): domain Eukaryota; kingdom Metazoa; phylum Chordata; class Actinopteri; order Perciformes; family Stichaeidae; genus Cebidichthys; species Cebidichthys violaceus. Next base: position 2,142,154 of record NW_027176484.1, on the reverse strand, counting down.
TGAAGGGAACTGAAGAATCGGATGATCATTTTCTGTGGGTTCATCACTCACAATACATTGTCTTTTCTTTCCATTGTGCATGCAGAAGTATTGATAAGTGCAGCTTTAATCACTGGAGAAAAATGATAAATAGATTACTTGCTGGGTTTTGACAGCGCTCTTTCTGTGCCACTAGTGTACCATGACGTTTGTTTACTTCTATTTTTAGCAAAACAATTTGGAGTCCAAACATGTTCCACAAAGACTGGAGGGTTTGTAGCTTTGTCCCTCCAACAGTGCATTGTACAGAGTTTATTGATGAAGGATAGTTATCAGAAACAACAACCAGACACTCATCTTAATCACACACCACTGACCAAATAAAGGACATTGAGTCTCACTGTCTGGGTATCCTGAGGAAATGTTTTTTAATTCATATTCAGAAGTTTGAAGAGTTGACAAAGAATTAAAATGATAATCACATTTACACCCACGGGCAATTTTAGAGTTTCCATTTAACTGGGGAAAAAAGTGAGAGACCCAGCAGGAGATATATTGGCCAAAAAAAAAATACAATTTTCTCAAGTTTCTAAGTAACCTAACCTGCCTGAACCGAGAAGAAACACATTGAAAATACAACACAATGAAAAACATTGAAATAATATGAAAACTGTGGTGTGAGTGCTAACCACTCATGTGATACTACAAGTAACATATATTTGATACTTCGCCCTCAATGAAAGAAACAACCCAGAGATTTAAAAAAAGAAAATTGCATGTTTGTTGATATCCGATATCCTGAAATGCCAATATTTACCAACTAATTTTGGCTGATTACTAATATCGATGAACGCACATATTTTTTCCACCTACTTGCAAAGAACATCAAGTCTCTCTTGTAGTGGAATTACATGTTATCCTGTCTTCTGTTATACTGAGAGCTGGAAGATCATTAGCATTAAACCCATCCAAAGATGTACTTTATGGTTTCCTTTATCTTGTAAACAAGTGTAGTAACAGTGTTTGATTTCTATTGAAACCAGATTTCTTTTTAGTTTTATTATTTAAATTTTGTTTTACATTAATTCTCATTAATTAATCTCCCCAAGATCTTCCTCATTGTCAGTGTTTTGGTTCATTTTGTAAATAGGTTTACTGCAATCTTTAGTAAAGAAGTAAAACTGAAACACTGAAAGTAGGGTTTACATGTTGTTCTTCTTTTTCCAATTGCAAACAACTTCAACTCAGGTTACATGTAAAACATGCCACATTTATTTAAATGTGACCTGTTCAAACACAATTAAAAGATTCATCCTACTTTAACAGGTCTACATGCTGAAAATAGGCACAATCAGGACAATTTGATCTATTTCACAAGTTATAAAACTTTGTAATCTCTGACAATATGAGTGCAGATGTATTTGTTTTTCCACCCGCTTCGTTAACGGGTCATGTACTAGATTTTGGCATTGGAATGCGTTCTGGTTCCGGATCTGGTTTATAGTCTGAGTAGTATTGACCAGTCACGTTCGAGCAGTCTTTGGTTGAATGCAGATCAACAGAGCATGTGGAGGGCAAAGGAGGCAGAACGCTTTGGCCCAAATGACCCAACGGCGATCGACTACTTATGCAACGATCCAGTCATACACGTCGTCTCTCAACCCCAACTCCAGTCTCTCAGTGTGTTGCTAATTGGTCGGTAAATAACGAGCAGCAACCGGCCCGTCACGTTGGAGGAAATGTTCATTTCCGTCCGATGCTGACATCTAATTTGAAAGCCTTTATCTGCCGATTCTGAAACTAATTCAGCCAAAACTCATTTCATGACCCCTGATAGATGAATATATGTTTGCTGGCTCTCTCCCCAGATTCAGTTATCTCCTAGCAGCAGGTGCAGCCCACCTGTTGCTTTGGTGATGATGAGAATTCACTGTTGACAGCAAACAGCAGGACAGAAGAAAACCCAGCTGTGTTGAACAAGAATGTGACATTGAACTGAAGGAGGTGGCTTCAGAACAACAACGAGATTCACCTAAAGATTGTTGAAGAGAGTTGCGCTCGATTTACTGTCATTCTTCTCCATAGTGTAATTATATTATTGTTATTTATGTCTGTCCTGGCAGCAGGATCCCTCCTCTGGTGCTCTATTTCTATTCTTTTTCCCTCTTCAAAGGTTTTGTCTTTATTTTTGTCTTATCATTTATTATATTTGATATAGGGACTATATGCACTTTAACGTAGCTCCAATGCAGAGCATGAGACTGGTGCACAGAGAGTTTTTAGCTGTTGCTATTTTAGAACTCTTTCACTATCATAAAGCTACAATACATTACTAATTTACAGGGGCATTTACAGTACAATTAGCTAGAAATGGGTCTGCTTTTAGCCAGCACTAAAGGTTTTGGGGCCAAACTATTAACATTTAAAAACGTATTCAAAACAAAACAAAAAATCCATCACGATAAATCATTTCCTCTTTTAAATTTTTTCCCGGCTTGGTCCCTGATGGCACCCCACCCATTTCTCTGGAATCAGATAAATGTCCAAAAATGTCTCCAAACCTAAAAATAGCCTGCCTGCCTTTGACTTGTGCTTTTCTCTGCACGACCCTAAAATAATGATGGAGGTATTGTCTGAACCCATGTCTTGTCATGCCATGTAACATAACTGTGGGGTAGATGGTGTAATGAGATTGTTCCACTACAATAGTTCAGGTAAAAGTAATAGAATGGGGATTATGGTCCAGCTTAAGTTATTACGTTCTTTCTTGTATGAATGAATTCTGATTATATAATATCTCTTCCTTTGTTATGTCATCAGGCTGCTGGAGTCAGGGAATTACTGGCTACGTTAGCCTTAAGCACAATCGCATATTTATCTTTAATTTGTATTATATATTATCCAAAGTAATCATTATTTGTGCACTTTCTTTACCTTTTGATTGCTTTTTAAACACCTTGCATTTGCAATACATCCATTAGTACATACTCTGTTATAGTGACAGCTCTCTGTAGTAGTTCTGGTAGTTAGACCATCAATTCACTGCTGTGATTTTACTCTTTATTTCAGTGTGTATCTGTGTTCCCTCCATCCCTTCGTTCATCCATCTGTCCATCCATCCATTCTATCCATCCAACCATTCATCTATCCGTTCATCCATCTATCCATCCTCTCATCTATCCTTCCATCTATACCTCTTTTCATCCATCCGTCGTTCCGTCCATCTGTCCACCCATCCCACTGTCCATCCTCCATTCATCCTTCCATCCCGTACATCAGTAGTACATCAGTAGTACATCAGTAGTACATCAGTAGTACATCCCTGAAGCATAATTACTCCCCAGTCTACCTTTGCTTTTGTTTTCCCAGAAGCAGGTATGAGAGTTTGTTTTGGGTAAATTGGGAGTTTTATGTCAAGGAAAGAGGAGAGAGTGAAGTAAAGAAAAGAGAGGACAGAATGAGAGAAAGGGGGGATCTCCAATCAGTGTGGAGTCTGTCTGCAGAGCCCAGCCTTAATTACACTAACACCATTAAGACTGAGCTGAGCTGTCTTGTAAGCAAAGGATAAAGAGGATAAAGATAAAGGATAAAGAGGTTTTTATTGTCATTGTAGTGATACAACGGAATTTCGTTTGATAGCTCTCAGCAGCAAACAGCAGCAATAACTACAATATACAAGATTAAAGATTGATCAAAGAGCAGGGAATGAGGAAAGATGAGGTGACATATAGGAGGATTGCATCAGAGCCATTCTGTATATATACCTCTTTATTTCTTTCTCTCACACACACACACACACACACACACACACACACACACACACACACACACACACACACACACACACACACACACACACACACACAGACACTCCAGTATGTCTTCCCAGTGCTGGTTTCTGATTGGTCATCAGATAGCGTACCAGCTCTGGTTGTAAAGAACCGTCAGGGTCGGGAGTTAATTCCTGTGGTGACTCATCAATAATTGCTGTATCTCGAGTCTCACCAGTCATCGATGTGAAATAAGACCATGATTAATGAGCACCGTCACTGTCCTGGTGTGTGACATGAAGCCACGTCTTAAAGGCTCTCTGAGTTTGTTCCATCAGTAGCTGTCACATCTAATTTCATGACTGAGTGACTCATCGATGTAGCTGTCGTCTGTGTGGATGCTTTCATGGGATCTCAGCCTGAACAACATCCTGTATAGTTCTGGCCACGTTCAGTAACTTAAGTGATTTTTCTTTCAGAACACTGCCCTCAGGGGACGTCTCTATTGTTGTTGGACATATCATAACTATGACTACCACTGCAGATCATTTTAGTCTGCATGCCAATGTGTCTAGAAGCAGAGGTGTGGACAAATTGAAGTACTTGACAAAATAAAATAAAAACACTTGTAACTTGACTTAGACTTTGACACCAATGAGTCATGACTTCACTTGGACTTGAGCGTTTTGACTTGAAAATACTTGATACCTTCCCCCAAGCCCAACTATTAAAAAGTATGCTATTTAAAAAGTGCATCCATTCATTTCCCTTTATTTCCTGAATCAACTAATGTTAACGATATTCATTCTCAGCAAGTAACAGCAACACTGTAATTCCCCCAGATCCACTTAGTTTGAAGCATTTCGACAGCATCTGCTTCATTACTGAGAGCCAGTGGGAAAAAATGAGACCAAAGATCATATTGTTGTACAAAAACTATGCGGTGGTCAACAAAAAAACAAACTGCAGTATTCCAAACGTCAACATCAAAAAATTACAGAATGCAGATGGTGACCAAAATGGCATTACATTTGGTAGAGAGTGCATTATGACTTGTTTGTACTCGAAACTCAAAGTTTAGGACTTTACTTGACATTTGATTTGGGACTTGTCTGTCTCAACTTGGGATTGAATCTTAACTTGGGACTTGTCGGTTTTGCATTGGGACTTGAATTTGGAATTGGAACTTTATTTTGGACTTGTCAGTCATAACTTGGCTCTTGACTTGGGACTTGATTTGGAACTTGACTTGGGACTTGATTTAGGACTAGTTTGGGACTTTATTTGACACATGTCAATCTTGACTTGGGACTTGATTTAGGACTAGTTTTGGACTTTATTTGACATATGTCAGTCTTGACTTGGGACTGATTTAGGACTAGTTTGGGAGTTGATTTGAGATATGTCAGTCTTGAATTGGGACTTGATTTAGGACTAGTTTGGGACTTGATTTGAGATGCGTCAGTCTTGACTTAGGACTTGACTTGGGACTAGTTTGGGACTTGATTTGACACATGTCAGTCTTGACTTGGGACTCGCTTGAGACTTGCAAAACAATGACTTATAACAAAGAAGTTGGCTAGCCATCAAAACACAATAGTAAAGTTATTATTAAATGGATTTGGGTCTAGAGCCTCTGCAGCCATTTTCCAGAACTGGACAAATTAATCAAGTGATTTTTCACAACTGTGCAACACAAAAGTTGATCTCACTAACAGCTTATAACTGATCTATAAAACATAGATCAGTTATCAGTAAATGAAAGAATACAAACAATACTGATTGTACAACTCTGTGCTGCCTGTGAGGTTGATGATAATGATTGCAGATAAATCAGAGCCTCCAAGTGTCAATCAGCGGTGCGTCCAGGAGTAACGAGGTGCGTTTCCTCTGTTCACACCGTGCTCATAATTATCTGACTGATTTACTGACTGACTGAATGACCAATTAGATCTGACCGAAAGAGCACATCCGGCTTCTACAGCATGTGTTTCAAAACCTGTGTGGGTGGAGGAGATGATTAATGCAAAAAAATCCTGTCAGTTCCTTCCATAAAACCATAATGCTAAGCCCCTTAAAGGCTGCCCGGTACACTGAAGACACAAGATGTTTCCCAGCGTGGGCAGCAGAAGTCCGTTTTTAAACTGTCTGTCATGTTGCGGAACATTTCAAGCGTGTTAAAAGGGATGATGAAGAAGCTTTCATCTTCCCCTCACCGGGATTATTTCAACTTCTATGAACTGAGAGAAAAGAATATTAAAGAAGAGAAAAATATAAAGACATTGCTCTTAATAATAAACTATTCATTAAGGAAAAGTACCTTATACTCCACCCTTTTTCCTTTTTGAACCCTCAGGAAGAAAAAGGCTTTGAGTTCACTGGATCGGTAAATAACATACACTTGGACAAGTTCACTCTGTCAGCCCGGCGTCCTTCAGAGGCGCTCTTGTGCGTCACTGTGAGGTAATTAAGGGTTGTGGGTTCTGGACCTTTCTGCTCCTGTCTGCCTACAGTGGTCCTTAAATAATGCACACTGTTCTCTGCTCTGTAATTGTAGTGTAGAGAAACAGTCTGGTGACAGTTTTTGCAGCAATGATAAGAATTCCCCTCATCTCTGCTGCCTCTCTGCACACATATATGTATGTGTGTGTGTGTGTGTGTGTGTGTGTGTGTGTGTGTGTGTGTGTGTGTGTGTGTGTGTGTGTGTGTGCACTTGCACAGCTATCTTTGTGAGGACCAAAGACCTTCAGAGTAAGGACATTTTGGCTTTGTCCTCACCAGGTGACAACCTCCGGTTCTGCCGAGTGAAGCCAATGCGGAAGTGTTTTAAACCTTGCATTCTTCCTACTGGCCAGCAGGGAGCTAATTCAAATTTTAATTAGCCGTTTAAACAGATTGATAGGAATATTGTCTTTCTCAAAATAAGTGCAAAAAAAAATGGCAACCTGTTAGTTAAAGTCAATAAGTCATCCTCTGGGGACAATGAATGTCTGTACAGAGTTTCATGACAATCCATGATAGGTATTGAGATATTTCAGTTCTATCAACCCACTGATGATGACAATCAATAGTCGTATGTACGTGTTGAATTCACATTTGATTCAGGATCAGTGTCTACCTGCAGTAATGGATGTTAGACAACAGGCACAGTTAGTTTCATGTTAAATCACAAACAGAATCTCTAAATCCTTGGACTTAGATGCACTTGGGCTCTACTGCCACTGGGACTTAAATCAATTGCAATCTGAAGTTTCTGTTAGTGCCAGGGGGTAGATACAAACCATCGCTTGCCACTCAAGATGGGGAGAAGAAAAAAAATCAATAACTCCTGAACTATTCCAGGCTATTCACAGCCATGACGTGGCAACTCGAAGTGACAAGGGAGGTCACATGGAAGAAAAGATACAAACAGGCTGGAAACAGTCACCAGGCTTCACTTCTCCGATTGAGATTGTCATTTTCAAAAGTTTGTCAAATAAATAAACAATGTGTTCAATTGCTTAAAGGCTTTTGTGTTATTTTTCATCATAAAGATCATGATATATAATTCAATTCAATTTAACTTAATCATAGACGATGTTGCTAAGGTTATGGAATAAAATATATTAAATGCATAGGTATAAAATGCGGATTCACCATACTCTGTATACAATAAGTGTACGTAGTCGTCGTGATGTTGCCTGTTGGTTTGTGGACTGATGTTTTGAAGCCTTGAGTTTGGCGATTTCAATTTGAACATCATGCTGTATTGAAGAAGACTTGAAACTAGAGATTGAGACCATAAACTCATGTTTACAATGTTTACTGAGGTAATAAATCAAGAGAGAAGTAGAGTCATTTTAGACTAGACTTCTATACAACCAGAGGAGTCGCCCCCTGATGGACATTAGAGAGAATGCAGTTTTAAGACACTTCAGCACTGGCTTCACTCGACAGAACCAGAGGTTGCCGCTGATGTAAATTCATGGTATTTATTATATTTCCACTTCAGATAACTTCTCCCTTGTTACAGTTTTTTTAATAAGCTTATTGGATGTAGTAACTTTCCCCTGCAACTTTTCTAGGCTATGTTCCCTAAGAATGAAACCTCTCTTTCCTTATATTCCTCTCACTCATCGTTTTTTTTATGGAGGCCTTTTTTTTGGTCTTTTTAAATTTTATATGTGCGACATAGAAATAGGAGTAGAACGGATGTTGAACTGTTTTCTTTGGTCATTTCACTAGTACTAAAGAAAACTTCTTATTGTTGTTACAAAAACACAAGGAAACTAAAAAACCTGCTCAACCGTTAAGCAGGTGTAGCAAACTACTTCCTGTTGTGTAATTTTTCCATTTCCAACATTAGCAAAAAAAATAAGGTGTCCTCTCATGGTGTGAGTTGTTGCGGAAAAAAGGCACTTAATGAATGACTAAAAGATTAATATGCAGCCTCCTGAATTAATGGAGACCATCAGTGGACGTATAATGAGGCCGCTCTGTGTTGTATGTTCAAAGACTGCTTATTTCTGTGAATATTTAAAAGCACTTTGCTTCACAGCTGGAGTAAGACAGCAAAATGAAGTCAATTCACTGAATGAGTTATTTTGTTTGCCGGGGAAACATTTTTTTTCAAGGAGCACAAATGTTATGAAGTTATGAATCCTTACCTTCCCTTCACCAAACTGCTAAACAATTTTCCCATGCTGTCGGCCTGAATGTAAATGTTAACATTTACACATAAAAAATCACCCGATATGTGCCGTATAATCCTCTCATGGTAGTGACAACACTCTGCATCACAGCTTGTGATTTGAATTTCAGATTCTGTGTTCATGTCACAGTTTTTTAAGCTCCCGGTGTGTCAGGTCTGACAGCCTGGGGGAGAAGGAGGAAGAAGTTGTTGAAATATTAAAAGTTTAAAGAGATTTAAGAAAAAACAAGGACAGTAAAGCTTCAAACCAAGGATTATGTGATGACTGAATGATAGAACTCTTTAAAGAAAGCAGCTGAAAAATCTAAGAATGATGGCTGCCAAATAAAGATATGTGTTTATGTTCAAATGACATAGATCTCCAAAAGCTAAGTAATTATGACTCAAGTCTGTTGGGAGCAGAGGAGGAAATAGTGCGACATCGTTATAGAACCACAAACAGAGGGAGGAGAACGGAGTGGTTGGATAAGCCAACAAAACATTGTTCACCTCCAGTTCAACCCGGTCTCACTCCCAACTCAACAAATACGATGGTTGGTCGGGCAGCGAGCGGGCAGGGAAGTGGATCGACCTTACTTCCTGGGTAGATGGAAGTTTATTTTGTCAAGACACTATGGATGTAATAAATGGAAACTGATGCTAGAGGGGTACATAGAGCGTCACCGTTTGAAGCTTAAGAGCACTGATGTTGATATTTGATTATTTGGGGAGTGAGAATCTGTAGTCCAGTTTCATACAGGGGCGTTTCTGGGATTTGATGGATTTCATGTCACTGCTTAATCCGGATTTCTGAAGGGGGGTCCTGAAGGATCTTGTCCTTTTTTTATGCACTCTGGCACCTAATTTACATTCAATTGTTTACTTTCCAGATTATGAATTGTGATGTTGAAAATATTAGTTCTTGTTAATAATTTGTATTATACTAAGTAGAAACAGAAAACTGCGGTCCAATTACATTTGGAAAAAGAGTTATCAAAGTATTTATGATCACAGTGGTGGAATGGAATGAGCATTTACGTTTTATGCTAGTTATACCTCCACCCCACTACAAATGATTATCATCAAACACATCATTTAAAGCTTAAAGCCTGTGTGTGTGTTGTTTGCTAAATATTGAAATGCCACACTCAATTATCAATCACCTGCACCCAGCATGCACCTGTGAAAACATCCGTAACCAATTAGCTCACTTAGAAATCAGAGCTTGAACACTATGAATAGATTCAGGTGATCTTTGGTTGAGAGTTAGAAGACTGTAAATACAGTGTACTGTATTTTGTTTACGGAACAATACCGTTCTTCATGTCGTTGTCAGGTAAAGTTATTGTGTCTGATGCTGTTATGAGAATAGGATTATTGAGAATAAACACATGTATAATTACAGCATGCTACAAATGAAAATGCTAATGACTCTAAATGATAGTGTTTTATACTCAGCACATCAGTGTGCAGTTGGCATGTGAGAAGAGTTATATATTTCTTGTTTGTATTGTTAAGAGATTGTAGAAAAATATGAAAGCATAAAAGTGGGTTAAGAACCGGACAATACGTTTGAATAATACTAGCACATTTGGAAAATGCAGAAGCTTACTTCTGCGCTCACGTAACAGACAACAGGCTTTGTCACCTCTGAACCCGGAACAATAACAAAAAACAGCTGAGGCTGTGGCACCGCGCATGTCTTCAGGGGGCAAAGCTAGCGGGAAAACAACAATAACCCAGCGCATGACGGGATGTTTCGTAATTAACGGACAATGCATATAGTCAAAAACATGTCAATGTAATTAACACAATGACAAGAAAAACTCACAAGAACCAGTCACATATATTTATATGACAACAAAGCAACAAATTAATCCAGCAACACTGCGGCGCTATAGAGCATGAGCCATTCATATTATTCATAAAAATGACACGATAGACAAATGAACACAGTAGAAACGCTACTGCAGATGTAAAGACGCAAAATCAGTTAACTTACCACAGCTGCTTTTCACTTAAAGACAAAGTCCACTCAGGTCTCTCCAAAAGTTTTCAAAAGCACGTAGTTTGTGCGTGTCCTGTCCTGTAGCTGCCTTGGTTAGCGTAGCGTAGCTCCAAACAGCTCCAAACACCAAGAGCTCAGTGGCAAATGAAACGCATTCTTAGCCATAAAATGTGGAACCTTCTCCGCCGCTGTCAGCCAGAAATACCGTTCGTACAAATCCTTCTCCATGCTGGGTCAGGGCTGCTAGCTGTGGGCTTGACCGACTCTTTGATAAGATGTCCAGCTTTTCTGGAAATGTCCTTCTCCAGAAATCCGTTTAAAAACACAAAAAATGTCATGTCAATGTCATAACTTCTTACATATGTTTCAACTTGAACTCTTGCTAAACACTAAGATCTGCTAGCTACCTTTCTGTTTGACAAAAGTCACGCTGGCCCACTGAACAATCACGGCTCACCTTAATGCAGACGTACTTAGCAGGCTACTTGTGTAGCTCTGGCACGTCAAAGAATACGCCCAACATGTCAAACTAAAGATCTGATTGGTTGAAGACTGTGACAATCAACAATATTGTCCACATGTACTTTAATCTGCAAAGTCTACCTAGAGGACCTCGGGTCTCTCTCCTTACATAGAGACATAGAGGCTGAATCTGATTGGATAAGAGCTCTACTTAAAACAAGCTGCACTGGAAGAAGAGCAACAGAGGAAGACAGGAGCTGTGCAATGAGAAAATAAGATAATAAAACATTATAATACTCGTAGTGTATTTGTGAAAAATTATTAAATTATAAAATAGCTATAACTTTGTGATTCTGTTTAGGCCAGCAGAGAAGGCTTAGCTGGCCTTGATGGCCCACCACAGGCATACTGTGACCTTGCAACCCACAGCTGTCTTTGAAGACAGATAACAGGGAAAATTGTTTCAAGGGAGGACTTGTGCAAACTTTCATCCAACCCTGTAAGCTCATCAAAAGGAGCATGACTGTAAATACAAAATAATCAAAATGGAAATGCAAATTACTTAAAACCCTAATAAAACGTATGGTACTATTAGGTATAATGGTCATAGCCACCGTCTTATGGGCCTCCTTGGGACAAAGGACTACGTGGAAATATGCCTCCAAAACTACCGTGTATTAACGAGCACAGATAATAACATGGAAAATAGTTAACGTTGACATACCCACTACCGGGTGCTTACAAAGCACTAACACATCAGCTACATGCCATATTAACAGAACACTGTGGGAAGAAAACTTCCACATGGTGTTTTTGCAACAGCCCAACAATTCTGAGTGAAAACCTGACTAAACCAAATTGCACCAGCTCTGACTGGAAAGGCCATACGCCTCAGTGTGAGATCTTAAAAAAAAACCTCCACATCTACATGCATCTAATTGGCAAGTGACTCCTCTACACGTACAAAATCATGCGTGACTCACACATTTGGCTATGATCAAGGACAATTAGACCTGATGCTAAAATGCACAGACTCTGACCATGCAAATCAAAATCTGACCTGCTCTGATATCCATGTAGAAGGATACACAGTGACAGGATTAGCCTCAGCCCAGAGACCACACAGAACAACTTTTAGTAACTGTACTTGCATCCACAGTAGCCAGTTAGATACCTGGGAATGCCGGAAATTAAACTGGTATCCCGGACAAGAAGAGAATAAGCCATGGCCACAAAAGACAACAAATCAATCTTTTGGCATCAGACCCAGCTTCCAGACTGGGACACAAATCTAGCCTATGTTTGAAAGATAGCAAGGGTGAAGGGTCAGATATGTGGCCAAAATGGGGAATTAATGGGACACAGAAAGGGAGACATGGAGAGACACCTCCCAATGAAACCGAGCCTCTGATCCAAAAACAAAACTCCACCCACTTGGACTAAGGGGGGAGGACCTTTTTTAATGCATATAATCAATGTGCAACTGAGACAAAAATAATCAAATGCCCTGAGTCAAGGGGATAAGATGGAAAACATTAAAAAGAAGAACAATGCTCACCTTGTACAAGAGGAATTGACTCATCTTCAGGACCATATACCAATGGTAGGACAGTCCTTGTCTATAATAGTTATGATTTTTTTGAATGACAACATATTAAACCATAACTTATGTGTTGTGGAAAACATATTATGATTGTTTCAATCTTTAAAATATACCTGAGAAAACTTATAATAATAATAATAATCTGCAGGTGTTTATTATACAGAGAAACCGGCCTTCCAGGATGAATAGCAATCACTCTATTGTTTATTGTTTAATACCAAATTTAGTACTTGTCCCAACTAATTTTATGAATTTTATGTGCATAGTACTTGTAATTTTCTAATAACTGCTTGAATCAGACGGTGTAGCTGTCTCATTATAGCTGTGACCTTGCAAACCTAAGCTGTATCTAAAAAAAAGATAACGGTGGAGTTTGTTTTCAAGGGAAGAAAAAGGGAGGACTGTTACATACCTTCACAAAGCCCTGTAGGCTCACAGGAGCATTTCTGCTGCTGTTGATGATAATAATAATATACTTTGGATATATCACCAAAAAAGGTGATTCATTAAAAACCAAAGAAAATAATATGTAAACTAGGTTTACAATGAATAAAGTTGTTAACAGCTTGTGTTATAGTCCATACGTTGGGACAACATATAATAATTGTTTTACTTCCGTCTATCTATGCAGCGTGATAGTCAAATAAAACTCGAGCCTCCAGAAGAGGACTACGAAGAGTGTCATGTTTGCAAACAATGGACACCATCCCACGAACGGATGACAGCTCTGTATGGAGGCCTCCAGATAGAAATGTGCCTACTGTGTTTTGTATCAGACCAAGTGGGTAATGAAGAAAGCGGGATAAAAAGAATAGATAATGTTGACCTGTGGCCAGCAAAGTTAAATGGAAACTATATGAGAAGAGTGGTGATAGAAAAGGAAGAATATAATGTGGAAATCATTATCTCTCCCAAAAGGAAGGAGCTGGTGCCACCCCCACAGGAGGACAAAAAGCTAAGAAAAAGAAGAAAAATACGAAACAGTCTAGACCTGTTATTGCAGGCGGCATGCACCTTATCAGCACTAGATCAAAGAAGGCCCGCACTAAAACCAAGACGGGAGGTGATGTATCAAAACCAGAGCCCTTTAAAGGAACACTAGAATTCCCTGCAGAATGCACTGAGTTCTCAGACAAGCTCAATTTAAATACATCTGACTATGAATTCTCGAACGAAGCAGAATTCTTCCAATTAGTGAATAACTTAGACATAGAAGCAACAGAGTCTAATTCATATCCCTGGAATCCCTCCAATTCTGAGAAACCAGCAAACACGCCCAGCACCTGAACCAGTACCTGAACCAGAGCCTGAGCCCATGGAGCAGGCCCCAGAGAGACCGACTCCAGCTGAGGCAACACCCGTCACGCCGGGACAGTGTAATGGAGTGAGACCTCTGCTCGCAGGAGGCCGCGGACCTCTCGCTCTTTCGTTGTTGTTTGAGCAACGAAGTCACGCTAAGAAAAATCAGCTGGATCCGGCTTACAATGAAAAAGTATTTATAATTCACAAATGCTAAAAAGGCAATTACAAACTGAATTACACTGTCGACAGTAAGGAATCGCGAAACCGAGTTCAAAGACTCTCCCCCCCTACCGGCCTACAAACGCCAGTTTACAGTAAAGAGGATCGCCAAGAACTGAACAACATCTCTCCGAACAATGTTTTTATACCCAAAAGTCAGTAGTTTACTTTCAAAAGTCCATTATCAGCTTTGTGATTGGCTGGAATCTGATTGTCTCCTCCTGTCCTCGGACAATGCTCTCCATTGGTCTAAGTGATCCGCATAATGTCTGAATAGTGTCCTCTGGTCCGACCTGTCCTCCTCCTCATAAAACTGCGTTTACCCGACCCCCATGTTTTCTTAGGGCTGTCTTCATCTACATCTCTGTTTGATCAATACGTCTCCTTCCCCCACTGTTAACACCCCACATTCCTGAAGTCAGCTCACCAAACTCATCACATTATCATACAGTTGTTTTCGGATCTGAAAAGCCTGTCTCAAAGGTCTCTCTCTTTCCCTCAAAACATTCAGTAACTGTATTTTATAGTTTGATACATAGAATGATTATACTTTTATGATTTAACACTTTTCCAAACAAACATGTTATAACATTATATCCACCACTAGGAGTGATTATTAAACACATTAACATTGCTTTTTAACTTTAAATTCTCCACAACGGCATCAGCAGGTTGAGGACACAGAGCCAGCTTCCGCAGGACTGTTGCCCGACCCCGTACCAGCATGCCACAGGATGCCACACAGAGAGCCCAGTCGTCAGTTCTTCGGTGAGCGCGGAGGTCGCATATATGGGAACTGCCTGTCTAACCTCGTTTTCTGGCCTAAAGTGAGATTCATGCGACCTGGGAGAGAAACCAGAACGTGTGTGCAGCGGAGCTGGAGTATGGAAACATACAACGAGATGAGAAGGTGTTCCGCCTTGAGCCGAGAAAACGTGTTCGATGGATTCCTGCGACCTCTGCCGCCATCGAGAACGAGAAAGCTGCGTCTGAGGCTTCGGATGTGGGATCACCGCTGTGGACTGAGCTGGTGTGAAATGTTTGTGTTCGGCAGAGAAGGACGACGTCTGGAAACCATGTTCCTGGTTCAAACCCAAAGGCCTCACACGCCGCAGACAGTTTGGTAGATATACTCAAAGAGACTATTGAAAAATGTGACTCTGTAAGCTCTAATACTTTGATACTTTCATGAGGAGGATGTTAAGAGATTGTAGAAAAATATGAAAGCATAAAAGTATAACCATATAGCTTGTTTGCTTTTTATAACCATTACAACATATAGAACCTGTGAATTTCCCCACTGTGGGACTAATAAAGGATTATCTTATAGCTTGTTTACACTTTTTATAACCATCACAACATATAACCTGTTTTATTTCATGATAGATGTGATTTCACATATAACCTGTTTTATTTCATGATAGAAGTGATTTCACATATAACCTGTTTTATTTCATGATAGAAGTGATTTCACATATAACCTGTTTTATTTCATGATAGAAGTGATTTAACATATAACCTGTTTTATTTCATGATAGATGTGATTTCACATATAACCTGTTTTATTGCATGATAGATGTGATTTCACATATAACCTGTTTTATTTCATGATAGATGTGATAGAAACATATAGCCTGTTTTATTTCATGATAGATGTGATTTCACATATAACCTGTTTTATTTCATGATAGATGTGATTTAACATATAACCTGTTTTATTGCATGATAGAAGTGATTTAACATATAACCTGTTTTATTTCATGATAGATGTGATTTCACATATAACCTGTTTTATTTCATGATAGATGTGATAGAAACATATAGCCTGTTTTATTTCATGATAGATGTGATTTCACATATAACCTGTTTTATTTCATGATAGAAGTGATTTAACATATAACCTGTTTTATTGCATGATAGAAGTGATTTAACATATAACCTGTTTTATTTCATGATAGATGTGATTTCACATATAACCTGTTTTATTTCATGATAGATGTGATAGAAACATATAGCCTGCTTAGACACTTTATGTAGCATAACCACTTGAGCCTTATATAGTGCTTCCGGTTCTAACAGGACCAAATCAGTTACAACCAGTTACATTCTGTTGCTAACTCTGGTACAAGATGTCTCCTGTATGTGTGACGCATGTGATTAGGGGAGGTACTAGCCTCAGAGTAGCATAAAAGAAGCAGAGAAACTGTGAGATTCCGCTTTTTCCCCCTGTTGTAGAGACCGGGATAGATTCCTTTAATAGAAGATAAATACCCCTGATTCAAAATCAGGATAGTTAGCATGAGTTTTAGCGCCACTGAGACTGTTTCATTGAATTGAAATTGTTATATGTGATTGAGTAATAAAACAACAGCCTTACCATTTGTAAGTGACTGGGATCCAAACTAGAGACTCTGGTTTTTTAGATGAAGTTAACCCTCTTCCCCTGTCCGTTAACATGTGATACAGAAGTGGAGACTGACTCTAACCAGAGGAGTTTAAAGGTGAGTACTCTGGGTGAAGACCTGGCAGTGTTAGTCATAAAGGTTGAGAAGTTCACAATAGGCAATAGCAAAGTACAGACGTTCTACATATTCATACTGGGTGTTAGGGTTACATCCTACTGAGAGCGCCCAGGGCGTAGCCGTACAAGACTCTCAGGAAGACAATAATTCCAAAAATCCTAACGATTTAGCTCCGGGGTGAGATAAAAGGTCGACGCTATTGTTCCGACACCTCCGTGAGGAACCTAACCCACGCAGGTCGGACAGCCGTCGGAGTGACCACCGTGTTAGGCTGAGATGTAAAAATACTGCGTTTTATGAAGTCTTTATATAGTTTTGAATGAAGTGTTTGCTTTTGCAAAAGATGTCAGATATTTTGTGTACATGTGTTTGTCTTTTTTTTGCATATAGAGTTTTGACAAAGACGAAAAAAAAAAAAAAATTGTGTTTCGCAATTTAAAAAAAAGTGTAACTTGGAGGATATTATGCAAACAAACTCTGAATAAAGCATGATTAAATAATATTATTAATAATACAAATAAAACAGGCTTGTGGTTAAAGTATTCATAGCATGCCCTACATGTGTGACGCACTAAACATCTGATAGCGGTGGCCATGTTGGTGGACGGAAGCAGGTATTTGATCCGATTCATCCGAGCGCTGACGTTTACATAAACAACGCTTTTGTAATTATCATGCCAATGATTAGTGAGGAGAAATACAGGCGAGCCTACCTAACCCTTTACATCCACAATGATGAGCAGCAGATGTTTCCATGAAGAGGAATTAGCAAAATGTCAAAAAGTGTCTTTTTTTCCTCTTAGAAAATGCATTGACTCGTCTGAGCATCGAGCCCAAAGGTAGACTTCTTATAAATGACCTCTTCAAACTGTAATCTCAGATTAGGAAACATATAAAAAAGTGCTGACGCTCACTCCCGAGTTCTGATAATGGAAACACTTACACAGTCTTTTTTAAGAAGTTCACTTCTTATGCTTTTAGCTTAATGGCTCCCTGAAAAGGTTCTTCCGATGATCCCGAGAGGTTTAATCGCTGAAGGAAAACCGCTAACATGGATTCGTCATCTTGTCACCTCAGAGAAGATGAAGGTGTGGAGAGTCTGGGGAGAAAGATCCAGACCCAAAGTGTCTGGGTTGCTGGATGTGATGTGTTCATGTGACATTACCAACCACTAAACATCTGACAGCAGAGACAAGTCATCTAACCTGGTGTTTTTTTTATTTTTCCTCCTAAATTTTACACATAAAAACAGAAAAAGCTGCTCTCCAACGAGCATCCAAAACTAATTACAGTTCCTAAATAATTAATTGTGGAGAGTGGCTGTTATTAGAGTTGTTGTAATGACTCACATTAGTCACCGAGGTTTTTCTCCCTTTGCTGGTGGACCAACGTAACGCGTTTCTGTTTGACAGTCAAACTAGAGTAATGTCTCCGTTAGGGAAATCGCTCCGGGCCCAAAGGTCAATAGTGACCGTCTTTAATCACCTGTTGTTCACTGATAAAACATCGTTCATGTCAGACTGCTTCTCCATGTGAAGAAACACAAGACGAAGAAAAACAGAAAGGGTCCATGCAACACTTATAAAATACAAAGTGGATCTGCAGAATCAAACTGTTAACATTTTAGTATTCAGACTGCAGGAGGTGATGACGAAAGCCGCAAAGCTTTTATAAAATGTCACGGTGAAGACTGAATGTGAATTTCTTTATTTTCGGAACCAGCTTTGTCATTTTTTGCTTTATAATAAAGCAATGACATTAAAGAGAAGCTTAACTTTAGCATTTATCAGAATAGTTACATTTAAAAAACCTCGTCTTTCTCACCAGTCATCATTATGAACTTATGCCACAAAGTCTTTTTTATCAGATCGTTCAAATTGCTGAGGTTCATAGTTAATTCTTAAACCAGCAATGTATAAACAATCTCACTACAATGTCCATTTCAGTAGCTGTTCTTGAGCTTTTGATCGTATCACATGGCCTTCATCTGGAGAGTTCATTATTGAAGAGATGCTTAAAATGATTTTTGAATGCTCTTGTGTGTTGCACTGAGCTTTTTAGATTTTCAACAGTATAGGTAACAAATCAAAGTTTAGTGGGAAAAAGTAATTACTGTAGAATACTGTAGTACACAGAAAACGAATATGCACACATGTGTAATGCGTTACATGTACTGTAACAGCCCAGTGTCGTTGCAGGTAGTGAAATAGTGAAATAGTGAAATAGTCACAAAATGCAATCTATTGGTTTCGTGTCCATTTTTTTTCTCGTGTCTCTCAGCATGAAAACAATGCAATGGAAAGTCAGTTAGGATCGATTTACATGGTACACGAATCAAACACGGGACTGTCGACTGTGTCACGAAGGGTTGTGATGAGTTTGTGACGGTTCTCCTAAACCTAACAAAGTGGTTTTGTTGCATAAACCTAACTTTTGTTTTGTATCGTGATGTTGTCCCGAAATAGAAGACATGCTGGCGACCGACGGATTGCATTTCATGAACTGCTGTGACACCATGTTGACTGTAAACAGAAAATTCACCTTTAATTATTTATGTGTAGATAGATAGAAAAACCTGTGGTAGTTCAGTGGAAATCAACAAATTGTACCTCCTCACAGTACTAACAGCATGTCAGAGACATTTACATATATCTATGGTTACACTTGTATTGTCTGACAGATTTTGATAAGTGAACGGATTGTTTCCTGTGATGTGATGGTTAATACGATGAGAGAACGTTTAGAGGTTGTGAGGAACAATTTAACCATCTGACTGAGAATCAACTCATCGGTTTTGATCAACAAACAATGTGTTTGTGGTTATTGTGCAAATTGTAAAGAGTTGTACTTGCTCTTGTGCAATTTGGGCAAATGGAATGAAAATTTAAAAAAAAGAAACAAAATAATAGTTTGAAAAATGATTCAAGAATAGAGCCGAAGCAAAAATAGATTTCATGCAAACAAACAGGGTTGTGGTTAAAGCATTCAAAGCATGCACTACATGTGTGACTTGATGAGAAGTCCTTAAAAGGACTCAGAGAAGGAATTGAACATCTGAAGTTTGAGATTATTTTCTCAATTTCAAATAGTTGATGTCATCAGAAATCGTAAAAGGCTCAGCTGTACATCACTTCTTACATATCATTTGTGGTTGACGTTGTGTAAGAAGCTGAGAGAACATATCTAGAACAGAAAGCCACCACGCACTACATCATTTAAGATCTTCTTTCGCTGGCACAAGAGAACATAGAATCCCAGATTAGGACTTTAAGGACCGAAAGCGCTGATTGCTGAGAAGCTGCATGTTTCGTTTCAAACGCAACATGTGATTTCAGAGGAGGAACTAATTAGTGAAGTCACCTGCTGAAGT
The DNA here is from genome assembly GCF_023349555.1 of Cebidichthys violaceus. Classification (NCBI taxonomy): domain Eukaryota; kingdom Metazoa; phylum Chordata; class Actinopteri; order Perciformes; family Stichaeidae; genus Cebidichthys; species Cebidichthys violaceus. Next base: position 2,122,250 of record NW_027176484.1, on the reverse strand, counting down.
GTTGGACTGACTTTTAAAACGCCTCCTGGTTCCTGAAGGTGCCAGACACCAGAGTCCTGCTGGTTTGTCTGTCCTGCTTTTACTTTCTCCTGACGCACCAGGTGGTGGTGAACCTCTGATTAGATGATTAGAGGAGCAAAACCAGCAGGACCAGAGCCACCACACAGCGGGACCCCGACACAGGTTACAGTGGATATTCGTGAAGAAACAGCGCCATCTTCTGGTGGCAACCGCAAAGTTGCATTTTAATTACGGAAGGTATAATAAATAAATACAAAATAAATAAGACAGCAAGTGAAGGCACTTAGTTAAGTTAATTAGCTAATTAGCATGTTTGCAGATAAGCCAAACAGTGTGCACCTACAGCACTGATACGGGAAGCTGTTTATAGGGAATCAATGGCTTCACCAAAATCTAACATACACATCTGCAACATTATTTCTAAATAGACAGAATGTGCCGACATCAAATGCTCCCCCCGGTCTAGCTGAGAGTGGGGCAAAGCCTGAGAGTTATACTGGAGTTTATAATAATACATAATTTACAGATGACGGGGACAAATCTACATTTGGACATTGGCAGGAAAACAGATTTCCGTTTGTCATGCGTCAGTCTGATACGTTGAGAAAAACTGGTTTGTTTTAGACTCCATTGAGGATGAATACATACTGGTAAATGATTAAACTGCTTCTGTCTTTTCCTGTCAGCTGACTTGAAAAATGATTCCCTTTAAAACACCTAAAAATAATTTGTCATATGAGTGAAATAGAGATGCCATGAAAGTCCCAGGGGCAGTGACAATGGCCCTAAAAAAAGTTTGCCGGCTCCTTTTGAATACTTCCTTTCAAGACTCACTCAACAGGTGGTTTTCTATATTTTCCCTGATTATACTTCCTCTCTGGAAAAACATAACGTGAAGTTATACTCACTGTTTTACAAACGTAGGCAATGATATTGACTTTGAATCTTGCTAGCATAACGTTAGCTTTCGGGCTAGTAGCTGTGCCAAAGGGTTCTATGAGCTGAACGAGCCAGAAATATCTTCGTGTCTAAGGTGTGTCCTATCTACTGGAGCAGTGATCAATGTTTCCATCGCATAAGAATCTTATGGGATGAAAATGATTTTTCCAGGTATTAGCAAACTCTCGAGGTTACCACGGATCCTGTATGGATTGTGAAAAAAGCTTTATATTTTGGTTGCAAAACGTATGAAAGTACAAATTAATGTTATTTTTTTTGTCTTTTGGAAGTGACCGTGGTATAAGCAGGATAATGCCCCTCAAGGAGCCCATTATAAGTGATTAATGGACTCCGCGGAGGCGATTGTTCCTCCTCCGTTCTCTTGTTTCTATTGATAATTTAATTCTCTTATTATTCTTTTTATTTGCATTGGAGTAAACGGATACTGCCCATATCTTCCAGAATCACATGTCATATGTCTGTTAGTAGCAGATCGACATTTTAAAACATTAGATTCAGTTTGGAATAATTTAAAAAACGGATTACATTTTCCAATACAAAGGAGGTAAATGAAATTTGTTTGGTGCTCACAGCGCTGAGAAGTCCCCATTACTCTGGAAAAACCACAGACTTTCTATTGAACCTTCGTCTGTTCAGTAATGTAGTCTGGAGGAATGTCATTATCATCAGTGCTGCTGGTGGCTGACACAGATTGTGTTTTCCTTCCCTGCAGGTCATTGGCATCCCAATAAAATTATCTGCAACCCGAGCTGGAACTCAGAGTAATTGCATCCTCCTTCTTGTTCACCGCTCCGCTGCATTGTGCGTCAGTCCATAAAACACAACGCAGAGCAAATGTGCTTCTTAAGGTCTAAAAATGAAGGTGGCCTTGGGTGATATTTGAATTACATCTCAATCTAATGGATATCCATTCATGCCACTGTACTAGCTCAACACTGGAACCATTTATATTAAGAAAACCGAACACAATTACATGCTTTGCCCAGAGATATGCATGATGGATCCTTTTCATGAGCTCCATAGTTTACAGAATCTGAATGGAATCGCTGTTAGTATTTCCACAACGTCCGGAGCATTATTATGATTTATAAACACAAGAGGTCGAACTTTTACACCGTTTCACTGTTGTTTCATGAACTGATCCTTCTATCAATATGAAGAAATGGGGATGCAGTGTAACCTGTCTTTTATGCTTTATTTACAGCAACCAAAAAATGACTCAGTTTATTTTTACATCCAAGCAGAAAAACCCTCCTGTTCTTAAACATCATGTTTCGCTCCATACTTCATTATCCAGTGTTTGCCATAAAGCCATAAAAGAGGATAATGTCGTTGGTGTTGTCTAAACATGTCAACATGCATTACCATCAGTCTGTATGATTCATCCTCCACTATTCACCCCATCAGAGAGGATCCATAGTATTGATCAACTCCTTTCACTGGGGAGGAATTTAATAATATTGTGTCTCTCAGAGTTTTGATGTTGGTGCACTGTTAATCACTAATTAACAAGAAGAGAACCTGATCACAATGTGTAGTAATTGGTACCGTGGTGTAATGAAATCCTTTCATGCAGAACATTATATGGGATCCTAAAAAGAATGAAATGTTGTAAAACATTCAGACATTGCTGTGTTGCACCTTTTATGTGAATGTCCAATCAGCATTAATGTTGTCTCTATATAATAAGTGGATGCAGTCACAGTGACGTCACCCATTGGTTTATGGACTGCGGTTATGAAGCCTCTAGTTCGGCCGTCGCCATCTTGGATTTTTGCAACCAGAAGTGACTCAAGAGGGTGGAGCTAAGCACAACCGAAAGTTGAATAAGACAGTTTTAGGCGACCAACATGTTACTATTAACTTTCATGAAGTTAAAACACACTCTGAAAGAGTTAAAGTTGAAAGACCGAAACACGGACAACTCCCAGACCGGACAACGGCGTAGTAGAGACCTGTCAATCACAGTAAGCCCCGCCCTAAAGCATCCCCTGCTTTATGGTCTGTTTGACTCTAAATGGACCATAATGTACTAAATGAACATCATGCTGTATTGAAGAAGACTTGAAACTGGAGATTGAGACCATAAACTCATGTTTACAATGTTTACTGAGGGAATAAATCAAGAGAGAAGTAGAGTCATTTTCTCATTTTTTCATTTTTTCAAAGCTGCAATTTTACTGTTGAGGTTATCTCTCATCAACCTTGTTTCCAACTGCAGCTGTTTTCACCACTCTGGTAACTCAACTGTACTATCTGCTCAGCAGCAAACAGCAGACAGATACAGTTATAGACTAGCTGGCCAACATAGTGAAGCCTTTAGCAGCTAAAGAGACAGATATTTTTGGAGGAAGAGGATTAACGCGCTTTAACAAGGAATCACAGGTCTGTCCAGTGCTCTCAGAGACAGATGTCTTTCTAAGGAGTTGGTGGAGACCAAAATGAAATGATCAAATTAACAAAAACATTACTCGAAATTATTTATCTACTTTTGCGTTGTGTTTAAAGCTTGTTTAGCTGCTCCACAGTGGTATAAAAAAATAGATGACAGCTTCATTTCATCACAGGGTTAAAGGTTAACAGCTGACCCACCAAACGTTACCTCCGGGGCGCTCACTAGATGACTCTCTATCAGTCTGTCTGTCGGTCCGACTGAAGTAATGGAAGGTCTCTGCCAGTAATTGCTTCATACATCTCTACGTCTCTTGGGAAACATAAAGATGTGCTGTCTGTCTGAAACAGTGTCAAAGGAAACCTCCAATGATCAATATCCATCACCTAAAAGGTGATCAGGAATCTTTCTGGTTCACTGAAAGTCAAATATTCAGCAGTATGTGAGACGCACAGTAACAATATTATGTTGTAGTTTTATTTTAAGGCGCCCTGCAGCCTTTGTTTGGGGAAGGAACCTCTTTAAATGAGCGTGTGGAACCTGTTTGCCTCAATGATACATTCATTCATTTGAATTAATTTATAAACCGCTGGAATATAATATTCATAACTATGCGTTCATTGGTGTATAGTCACCTGAACCTAAGAATCATTGTGTATTTGTAACCTTAGAATGAGCCCTTCATATTTACATAGAGAGCGGCTCCTCTTAGTGAAGTTGACCAAACCGCCATGTTTCTACAGTAGCCCACAATGGACAGACCAAACATCGTTTTTACGTTACCTAAGGGCCATCGTAGTTCTCCGACACGCTTGGAAAGTGAAGAGTGAGAAGAGGGTTGTTTCAGTTGGTTGCAATCTGCAACCTCACCACTAGATGGGGCTGAATTCTACACACTGCTCCTTTAAGTAAAAGATCTGAGTAATTCTTTCACCACTGCTAATAGAAACAGTTATTGTTGGGACAAATGCAGCCTTCAGTCAACATAAAAACAACATTTTGAACAAGATATAAATGTGTAAAATACATTTTTCTCAGTCAGCGTTTGGTATATATGAAAACTTCTGCAAGATTAAAGATTGACATAATATCCACGATGTAATTCTCAGTGATACTTTAGTTAGACATTTTTAACAAAAACATGGAGGAATGATATTGATCTAAGGACTGCCTGATAAACATTAGACGATGATGAATCTCTCTTGTATATATCGGCTACTAGTTAACTACAGTATATTTGATCACATCTGGCGTTTTGTCACATTTTCATTGCAGCTAGACCGCACAATGGCCTGTTTCAGCTGCACAAACAGAGCTCTTTGTACAAACACAGGCGCTCATTGTTGCTTTCAGCAGGCTGTCAACAATAAAAGCAGCTCAGGTGAGCCGCCACAAATGGAGTCCAAAGACCGCCAAATAACAGGAAAGAGTCCATTTGGGTTCACAGTTTTAGACTTTAGATGGCTTTCGTCAGAATGACATTTGTAAAATGAAATACTAAAAACAACACAGTTGAGACGGTATTGTTTGGAAAGCAGAGGCGGAGGTTTAAAAAAAACATGTATCAGGGATACTGATGTTCGTAACAAAGAACTGAAATGTTTGTTCCAAAATGCTAATCAAAAAAAGACTCTCACTCACCACATTAAAGTGTAACTGAACAAAGAAAAAAATCAAAAAAAGTTTCATCCATGAGCAATGAATTGCAGCATTAATCAAGTCAATACATTCAGGAGTTGCTGGCTTGCTTGTTCAAAATGTAATTTCAAAATGTGCTCGGCATAAAGCCACTTGTGGCTCCGGTGGGAGCTGTGAGCGTTGTGATGAATTGCCTCAAGTGATGTCACTTGAGTCAGTGTCGGTTGGGGCCGAAGACTACAAGCTTTAAAAGTTTAGATTAATCTGGAGGTGTGGCTTTTAATAGAAGTGTTTACCGGACCTCTGTAGCGAGCTGCTCCTCTCTGCAGCAGGCTACAGGCTCCAGGTGACATTAGCCGCTACCTGCATAACACACCCCCATCTACGACCAGACTGAGTTGCATTGTGGTCAATGTAGGCGCCAGGTTTTTGACAAGGAGGAAGAACGTGTGGAATTTAAAAAAGATGATATCTCTGGTTCTGCTGCATCGATTTGATCATGTTTTAAACGGTCTATCATGACTCCAACTGTGTTATAGGTGTGCACAACTCCTTTAATACATTCAATGATATTGAAAACGGATACGTTCTATATTCGATCATTTAGAATCTCTTTAGAATTATTACATCATAGGACGCATTTTCTTTTTCCCTGAACAGAAATGCAACAAATCTTTGCACCTGTAGTATAATAAAGTAAATATAACAGACTCTTATGTAATCTACTAGTTATTATCAGGAACAGGAAGAGATTCATATTTATAGCATGTGCTCACCAATGCATGGAATATGAGAACTTATTGAATATGATACCGCACTGATTCTTTTCTGCAACAGCCAAGAATAAAAAATAAAAAAAAAGAAACGCTTTAGCCAAGCAGAATTCCACAATGAAGACACTTTTCATTCACTATTGACTTGTTTTTATAGCGGGCTAAATTGCCTCAGGCATTGAGCGAGGGGAACATTACACTGCTGTTTGTCTCCGAAGCCAAAAGACCTTTTAAATGAGCTCTTCAGTCTTTTATGGCTCTGCGGATTAAGACTTCCGGGACAAAATGAAAAGCACGTATATATATCTGCCGGCTTCAGGCCACATGTGTCGGCGAGCCGGATCTGCTCAGCAATTGTATTTTATTTATTTTTTAATTATTTTGAATAAGCACGGCTTTTTGTCACAGCCGGATGCTTCGCTTTCATCCGTCACAGTTTGCGGCGAAGCCCAGCAGAACCACTGGGAATGAGCTACACTTAAAACAAGCTGAGGTCTGAATGTGTGCAGCAGTGGGGAGTAACACTTTAAGAAAGGTCAGCTTATGACAAGAGCTTATGAAAAGAATTTTAGCTTTAAGAACAAAACATGCTTACGTGCGACACCGTGGCTCCAGACATGTTTATCTCTCATGCTGAGGGTTGTGTTATTGGTTATGTTTGGCCTTTTTAAAACGTGTTTCCTTTGGCTCCAGTAGTTTTCCATTCAACTGTCTGAAGCGGAGGAGAGGGTTTACTTCACTGATGTGTCACTGTCACTACACACCGCACGACTCCTAGAAGCATCGCACAGTTTCAATCGTGTAGGGAAAGTATTGAAAGTACTTACAATTAAAAGTGGATAATGCGCCTTATGCACAAATGCAATGATAATATTCCTGACATATGTGTGAAATGCAATGTTCTTAAAGGTACTTTTTTTTACACTATATTTGAACACATTAATAAGGCCCTTTGGAAAGATGTGAATTGTACGAATATGAATCACGTTTGTATTACATTTACAACTATATTCATTAGACATGGGCGTCATACAAGGAAAAGGACTTATTGCTCTACAACAGAAGAACTCTAATGTACCAAGTATGAAGAAAAGTTAGGAAATATGTCAATGGAGAAGATGAATTATATAAGGACGGGTACAGGATGTGTGCATGTGTAATATATGCCTGGTCAGAGATTTCGTATATATTTGTGTTATGTTCAAATTCAAAACAGACATATATATATATATATATATATATATATATATATATATATATATATGTATATATATATATATATATATATATACATATATATATATATACATATATATATATATATATATATACTGTATGTCATGAGCGAATCACCTGATATGACATCCTGTTTGGTGCAGTGTGTGTGTGAGGGATTTGAAAATAAGTCAGACAAAAGTGTCTGCAGGTGTTTGTGTGGCATAAACCACAACCAGTGCAGTTCCTTCAAACGGCCACTTGAGGCTCTGACAGCGAGTCAAATCCCCAGAGACCTCCATGTTGACATGACCAGCTTCACAGCCTGGTACAATAAACAGTGTTGGTCTCTACAGCTTAAATTGGATCTCCAGGTGATGTGGTGGTTCATGTTTACACTTTAGCTTCTATATTTATCTCTTTAAACTGTTGTCACTGATGAATCAGCTTGACATCCTGGATTCATCCTTCAAACACATGTTGTAGACCTTTCTGTCTGCTGCTCTCTGAAACTTACGAGAATTTGATAATATTTCCACAGTGAGCTCAGTTTGTGACAGTGTGGGCTCCATGGTGAAGGGCCAATTCAATTGAACCTAAACGACGTCGACATAGAGAAAGAAATCCAACCAACCGGTGTGTTGATAGATGCATTTATTGAACATGGAACACTTAACATGCTTACACTAAACAAGAAGTCAGCAAAACAAAATCCATGCTCATCCTCAGGCAACAGCTGCCAAAACAACAACGATGCATGACGGGTATAAATGACGACACGACAACGGGATGAGCGTCATGGTGTGTTGTCAGTGGCGACGCTGTGAAGGATGTTTGGAGACGCTGAGTTCGTGAGAAGAAGAAAAAAGATAATCCCCCCCCCCCCCCCAAAAAAAGGTCCTCGCTGCTTCAGATGCACTTGAGCAGGTAGGAGTTGCAGTTGGCTCCTCTGCCGCAGTCACAGAGCTTCCCGATGCGAGGCCCGAACTTCATGGCGCACCGGTCACCCATCCCACACTGAGGGAGAGGGGGGGGGGGGGGGGGAAGTTACTCACACGTATACAGTCAGGTACTTTGCAAAAACTCCAGAAAGTGCAGTGATGTTTGGCAACGTCGTAATGTATATCCCTGTATTTTATATTCCCTTCATGTGATTTGTGTTAATGTGAGGTGACAGAAAGACACATTCTAGCACAGGCCTCACCATTAATGACCCCCCCCCCCCCCCCCCCCCCTCTCTAATTAGAGCTGGGCAGCGATATCTTGATTACTCTGTAATTGCATCGAGTGAAAGACCGTTGTTGGCATTTTCTGGTTCACTTTTAATTACCGGCCCGTGTATCTTTTGCTAACCGGCTTAATTAAACATCAGTGGAGTTTTGTTCAACGGATCACTAAATTACATTCTGCCTTTCAGTACCAGGAAATGCATTGAAGGTGCATTAAGAGCCGCGTCACAAGAATAAAGAGAATAAAGTGAAGTTACCAGTGCGATGCTTCCTCTTTTCTCCGTGGAGGGAATCCGGTTACTACGCATCCTGCCCAGCAGAGCCTCCAGCGCTTCCATCTGTCAGAAAGCAAGGAGACAGCGTCAAACCAGAGCATGTGCATCTTATTAACTCCCAAATGTCCCCCTTAAGTATCACATGTATCATCTGTAACTCTTCATTGAAGATAAGACACCTTTAAACCCAAGATGGTTGGGTGTTTTTCATCGCGAAAGTAAACATTCCAGATGTCTTGTTCATCATTTCCCCACCGGATACATTCGGTTCACTTGGAGTTAACACAATGTTGTGTGGGTTTGAACATGAACAGGCTGCACTGAGTTTTAAAAGGTTTGTCAGTGAATGTTTTCAATAAAAGTGCATGTGTCTCTGTGAGAATAGTGGTGAATAAAACATAAAAAAATACACATTTAGATGTTTATTTGATCACTTTGTCTTTTTGTTCCCATAGATCTCTCCTAAATTCACCAAAAGTTACCATCAGATAATGCCTCAGTTGCATATTTAAACATAACATTTTAGGAAACTTGTAATACAATAAAGAAATGGTCTTAATGTGAGTAATGAACTGTAGAAGTTTCATGCTGATATCTAGTAGTTATTTTGTTTGACTCTTCTCATCTGTAGTGTCTTCCTATTAAAACACGAATTTAAGTTATTTGAAATCTTTTCTGCACGTTCTGTATATTTCCTCTAAAGCTATGAACTAAATAACAGGAAGCATTTTATTTCCCTACAAAATGAAAATAAACGATGAAATGTTGACACACATCTTTGGAAAAAAACCCTCAAAATAAGGTTATTTATTCCGCGAAAGTTTAGGGAAACGTGACCGACGTGTCGTCAGTGATTCCTCCATAAGCTAACGTCAGTGCAGCTCTCCACATACTGACCAGGTCTCTGTCTGCGGCCGGCTCGGGTTTGTCCACTCCGAAGTCCTCTGCGGAGACCTCCTGGGACGACTGGCCGCGACACATGACGCACAGCAGGCCGACAAACAGCAGTCCGCGGAGCATCCCGGAGCTGTCCATGGTGCTGGTCCCGGTGGTGGGTGGAGGAAGAGGAGGAGGAGGAGGCGGATCAGGACTGGAGAAGAAGAAGAAGAAGAAGAAGAAGAGGGGTCGCAGCAGGTCCACTGGAGATTCTCCCTCCACCCACCGGACCTGCATGCTCTCTTATACGGACCCGTTAAGCCCCGCCCGAGAGGCCACATGCAGGACTCACAGTCTGCAGAGGTGGACGAACCCAACAACACTCCTGTTGTATTATCTGTTTACAGTTAGAACGTATGAACACGTAGAGCTGCTCACATCAGAGTTCATATGAAACACAGGCGACACCTGGTCACGTGACATGGCCTTAAATTAGGTTTTCACTCTTTATTAACCTTATTAACACCTTAAAGCGCCAAAAAAGCTCATTAAAACACCATCATTTGTTACAATGAATTCATTATGTATCCGCCTAAAGTCACACAAAACAACCTGTCATCATTGTTAATGAGTTAATCAGTGTTAACTAATAAGCATCACCGTGAAAACTCATACTTACATCAATACACTTATTTTTTGTATTACAAGTTTTCTGCAAATGTATATAGAAATATGCAAATTAGGCATATTGAAACACAAGTATGTTATTTTGCACAGATTTCCATAAAATAAATGAGAACTTTGGATAAAGCCAGGTTCAAAATGATCGTTTCATTTTCTTGACACATTTCAGAAGTAATACAACTACATAATTAAGAAACTACGGTCAACAGCCTTAAGAAAATCTATTTCCTCCATGTTTTAATTAATAGCATGTAGTATAAATCATCTTATGAATGAGGTGTGAACAAACCCCTCTGTAGAAAGCTTCAGAACATAGAGAGGAGGGAACGTGTAAAGTTTGGAGTATGTAAGAGGTTCAAACTACTTTAAAGAATGAACTCATAAGACATTACCATGAAACTTCACCTTCAGCTCATGAGGCATTGTTTGGTGAGGGGCGGGGCTTACAGAAGGGTCGATTATATCTTGACAATGTAATTATAATCTGATTGCCCAATTTGTAAAGATGGAATCTGGTCTGATTATAGCTACTTCTTTGTTGTAATCTGAAGACTTAATCTAAATGAGAATGTAATCTATTTCTAAACACTGAACCTCCTCTAATGAAACATTTGTCATGAGTTCAATCCGCCCCAGATCATGTTAAATAAAGTCCAGTTAACTGTTCAACTCAATTGTTTCCATGATGTTGATTTCATTCATGTTTATTGTTAGTTATATATTTAATGTAAACGTGTTTTAAATTAAATATGTAATGTTTGAAGATAAATCTGTGCAATCTGCCTGTAAACGGTGATGAAGAAGTCAGTTGATGAAGACGTGATGTGGCGAAATGAAACTCCTTATTTATTATTAATAAAATAAAACCTCCTCATGCACTTAAAGTCACATTTTGATGCTCTTTGTCTGCTTTTAATGGTGCCGATTGAGTCAGAAGAGTTTAACTGACACATCCACATAATTATTTTCTTTTTTATTGCAATTTAAGAAATTATATAGATACAAAAAATTATAATTCAAATAAAAATGTTTAAATCATTTGTTTAGCTTAAGTTTAAAAATATATAAATTGAAGTTTCAGTTGCTTTTTGAGTTGAAATAAAACAAATAAATATAGAATATAAAATAATAATCAACTAAACAGAGGTGATAGAAAAAATAAATAAATGATTACATAAATACATTTTTATTTTTATTTTGTATTGCATTTGAAGAAATTCTACAGAGCATACGAAAACAAAAGTTTTAAATTAAGTTTTTCTAAATTAAATAAAATTAATTAAAACAATAAAATAAAGTAGCTGATTACATAAATACATAATTATTTTTCGAATTATCCTTTTGGTTGTTTTTGATTGTTTGTCCTCCATCTTTGACTAATCTACTAAATCATTTTTAAATCCAGATTACTTTTCATTCACTGAGCTTTTAGTATGTTGGCCCCCGTGAAGGTCCTCGGACCACCGTTTGGAAACCGGCGCCAGGCTCGCGTCTCTCTCGGCCAGCAGGGGTCGCTGCGCCTGCAGTTTTGCCCGCCCTGGAGGCCGCAGAGCTCCGTTTCCTGAAACGCATACTTCAGGATTAGGAAGAACACACCCAGTGACATCAGTGAGCTTTGAAGAAGAAGAAGAAGAAGAAGAAGAAAAAGTCTCCAGTCAAGCTGCGCAGAGGAGGAACTACAGGGCCGAGAGGTCCTCCGCGGGTTTCTGTCGCTGTTTAGTGCTTTTGTTTTATTTATTTAAAGCTGCGGAGAGTGTGGGAACCAAAGTGTCCAAGCCGTGCGTAAACTTTTAGCTGCTGTTGTGTTGTACTGAAGCGGAGCGCGGAGCGCAGAGAGGAGGATGTCAACTTCTGACGAGACAGACGGGCTCCGGCCGAGATATGGCTGTAAGTGTTTCTTCTTCTTGTGCTCACCTTGAGATGCCAGGCGGGCGGCTTCAACCCCTTTACCTCCACAGCTCCCGGATCCGCGCTCTGCTTCATGCAAACGCTCCCAAAACTTCAGCAAAGTTGTGTCTCACGAGGCGCTCGCAGTCTTTGATTTCATTTCTGACAGCATGGTTGCAGCTTAATTATGACTTCCGCGTTTTTATTCTAATACAGCGCGGGGTGGAGAAGGAAAGAGGCCTGCTTCTGGAGTTGACGCAACTTTTTACTCTTTTTTTTTTTTTTTTTTTTTTAACTCCCAAGTACTCCAAGTTACATGTACTTTGTGCCAAATATTGAAAACAAGGCAGAATATTCTAAATGTAGAAGTTTTGTATTTCAGTTCTGAATAAAAAAAGAAATACTCAAAAACCACCGCCCATGGATTTAAAGAAACGCATCTAAATGACTGTGGGAGCAAAGTTGATAGAAAATGTGTACTTTAATCCTCCATCTTTCATTTGGATTGCACAGTACCACTTTACACTCCTTTTTATACAGCACATAATGGAAAACAAGACGTATTTTGCATAGTTGGCACGTCTTAATTTATTTACTTTTGAGGATTTTTGAGGTAAAGTTAAGTTTGTCAAGTTTCCACAGTGGGAGATCTTAGTTCAAATCAGGATTTACCTGTTGATGCGTGGCCCGAGCTCTCCCACCTCAGATGGGACAGGAGGCTGAAATGCCCCCCCCCCCCCCCCCCCCCCCTCAGTGGGGAACATTTCTCTGCAGGCGCTCCACTCTGTGCAGTCTCGCGGCCCCCTAACCACTCCCCCCTGCATTGTTTTTTTGTGTTTTCAGTGTATTAATAAGCACGCAGACAAAGCCGTGCCCTCATCATTCAGCCACAATGAGCTCATGTGTTAACCGGCCACTAATGAATGAGGCTGGTATCCTTTGTAAAACACCTCCTGTGTATATATGAGGAGCTTTGGAGAGGGGGGGGGGGGGGCTGGATGGAAAGTTTCTCCTGGTTGTGCAACCAGGAAGAAGTCAATAAACAGCTGTTTTCTCTCTTCAATTACTCTTTCTGCTCTTTGGGTGTAAACTCAGCCGTATGTCTCTTACGTCGCTTGCATCCATTCCTGTTTTTCCCCCCCCCCCCCCCCCCCCCCCAGCCGTCCTGGATGGCGTGGAGCGGCTCACGGCGGAGGAGATGGACGAGCAGCGGCAGCAGAACATGGCCTACGAGTACCTGTGTCACCTGGAGGAGGCCAAACGGTAAGAGCTGGAGGACGGTCAGGCCCCGGCGAGCTGGCCGGAGCTCTGCAGGGCGCTGAAACCTTCAGGGGACAGATTTTTAGGTTTCTTTTGACATCCAGGTGTATTCTGCCGGTCAGTGAAGTGAACGTCAGTGTGATTGTTATTGTACAGATGCAGCTGAGGGAGGAAACGCTCCTCTTGGCGAGGCTGGTTGTAACACGGAGTCTAAAACGTGCTGAAAGTTGGCATTGAGATCACTTAGTCTGTGAGTCAATTGCCTAAAGAAGCTTAGTCCCGCCCCTTCCGGTGTCCCCATAGGACCTCATTTTGGAAGAAATATGTACGGAAGTCAACGGCAAGAGACAAGTATTTTTTTTTGTTCCAATTTGAATTGAGTCATGAATTAGACACAATGATGTTTGTCAATTTAAAAGATCATTTTGCAAATCATGAAAGTCTCTTCTCTCACGATGTACAGCACCAATATAGGCGTTAGCTTGTCCTACTAGCTAGGTGGCTAACTTAGCTACGTTCCACGCACGAATGGGACGTTAACTCATCGGATGTGTTTTCATCCAGAGACTCTTTTTGCCAGCCTGGAAGCGAAAGAACAACTGAGACTCGTTTGTTGGTGTGAGAACATCAGTTTTATGACCAAATGAGACTTTCTTGACTTGCAAATTTGTCTTTTAAATTTACAAATAATTATTTGTATCTCACCGTTGACTACCGTATGTATTTTTTACAAAACAAGGTCCCATGGTGGTCAACAGGAAGGGGCGGGACTTTGCGAGGAGATACAATAATTCTAATAAGGTTTCCTGTGATGTTTCTTTATATTCAGCCAAACTTTTATCATTTGTGAAGAAGTAGTTGAGGGGTTTTACTTTGTACACACACACACACACACACACACACACACACACACACACACACTGTGTGTGTTCTGAGCATGTTCACAGCTGTGTCTGTGGTATCTGTCAGTGACTCTGGGTTGGAACCTCTCTGCCGGGCTCACAGCTTCAAAAGAGGAAGGATTGTGCGAGACAGGAAGTGACTCGGTCGCTCAGTTGATTTGAGTATTTCCCACTGTTGCCACAGAAAACCACAGTTGTCATAGCAACCTGTTCCGGTGTATGTGTGTGACACTGCCGGAGTCCGTGCTGCTGCTGCGATGCTGCACGCTGCTCTGATTAGTCACAGAAAAAAAAAAAAATAGCTGAGTGTGAGTTTTCCCGGCTTGTTTCACCTGCTCTGTCGTTATCATCTGTCTGTTGATCTCCAGGAAATTCCTGGAATTCCATTTTCCCTCCACCTGACACTCCTACCTCAGTTTGTGCTCTCGTTTGAAATTAATTTAAAAAAGAAAACAAAGTGACAGAATGTCTCTAAACTCTGAGGAGAGTTGACACCAAAGTAAAAGCGTAAAACACTCTCTCCTCTCAGGTTCTTCATGTTCATGATTCACCGGTGTCAGACAGGCTCCCCCTCAAGGAATGTGTGTGTCAGGGTGGAAACACAGTGAGCCAATGCTGATTTCACTTTGCTCAATGAAAGTACACGGGTCATAGAATTATGTTTCGACAGGCTAATGGCTACTGAGTTAGCATTCTTATGGCTAAGTGCATAAGTAGTAGTGGGGGTAAAAGGGGGGGGGGAGCAATAATCATGTTCATCCTTAAAACAAGCCATCATAAGTCAATCTTATTTAGAACCAAAATATATAACCATTACTTATAAATATCAACACTAGTCATGTTTTCATTCAATTGTCGAGCTCATTTTAAGAGAACTTTTGAAATGCTGCAAAGAAAAGAAAACGTAAATGTGATTAAGTTTCCGTCAGCTGGTTTGGAGCGATTTAACTCGGGCATCTACGAGAGAAAAGTAGAGAGAGGTTTACAGGAATTTGTTTGGTTTTAGTTAGACAAAGGCTCGAGCGAGCGAGAAAACTTATTTTTGCAAGTTTTAATCAAATTTTGCAGTTTCCATACAGCTTTTTTTTAATACAAAATGAGAAATGGGAAAAGTGTGATTCATTAGCACATCCAATATTGACTTTTGAGCTGTTCGTCAGCATCAAACTAGCAGCAGAGTGTGTAAATCTTCATTTGAATCTTCATTACTGGGTTCTTTTGGGCCGACAGCGGTTTTTATATGTGTGCGTGATTACTTTTTATTGTTGTTCATTACAACAAACACACAAACTTTCTATGTATTGTTGCTTTAGTCTTCGCCTCTTTTTAGGTAGCGGCATTTAAAAAACAAAAATTGTCTGATGTTACTATTTTTAAGTTACAAAACATACAAAGGTCGCGGAGGAATATGGCATGAATAGAAACCACAAAATGAATAAAAAGCTGAGAATTAGTAGTAGTAGTAGTATTAGCAGCAGCAGCAGTAGTAGTATTAGTAATAGCAGCAGTAGTATCAGTAGTAGTATTAGTAGTAGTAGTAGTAGCAGCTATTGTAGTAGTATTAGCAGTAGTAGTATTAGCAGTATTAGTAGTAGTAGTAGCAGCAGTAGTAGTATTAGCAGTAGTAGCATTAACTTTCTCGTGGTGGACATAGATGTCCTGTTATTAGACAGTAAGACATGTTTGAGAAAACATTTGTGTCAGGAGGGGAACACCTGAGCCTGCAGGGGAACGCCTGGGGGGGGGTTTGAAGGAATGCTGGGAGTGTGTGTCCATGCATACTGGTATGATGGGAATGCCTCTGACAGGTGCACAGCAGGGTGTGTGAGAGCACACCTGTGTGCAGCTGCAGGAACGCATTGTGGCTCCGTCACTGTTAAAATGACTGATGACTACACACTCTCTCTTTCTCTCAGCAGACAGATGCAAACTCTGTGTTATCACTCTCATTTTCATGTTGCCATCAAGCTGACGAGGCTGTCACGCCATATTTGAATGCTCTGCGATCTGTTCTGTCTCTTTATTGCTTTTTCAATATGAGATGTGTGCTTCAGGTTATGGGGCGGGCTGGTCTGATCCAGCATTTGTAGCAATACCTACGAAAGAAACCGCTAGAACACACACCGGGTTGGTGGAGGTGGATGGGTCCAACAGACGGTGATCTTTCATTCATCGTGTCTGCGGTTATTTCAACCCAAACGACGATCTTTTCCTAACCTTATCCTGAGTGGTTGTGTTGCCTAAACCTAACCGAGTGGTTTTGTTGCCTAAACCTGAGTGGTTGTGTTGCCTAAACCTAACCGAGTGGTTTTGTTGCCTAAACCTAACTGAGTGGTTTTGTTGCTTAAACCTAACTGAGAGGTTTTGTTGCCTAAACCTAACTGAGAGGTTTTGTTGCCTAAACCTAACTGAGAGGTTTTGTTGCCTAAACCTAACTGAGAGGTTTTGTTGCCTAAACCTAACTGAGAGGTTTTGTTGCCTAAACCTAACTGAGAGGTTTTGTTGCCTAAACCTAACTGAGTGGTTTTGTTGCCTAAACCTAACTGAGAGGTTTTGTTGCCTAAACCTAACTGAGTGGTTTTGTTGCCTAAACCTAACTGAGTGGTTTTGTTGCCTAAACCTAACTGAGAAGTTTTGTTGCCTAAACCTAACTGAGAAGTTTTGTTGCCTAAACCTAACTGAGAAGTTTTGTTGCCTAAACCTAACTGTGAGTGGTTGTGTTGCCTAAACCTAACCAAGTGGTTTTGTTGCCTAAACCTAACTGTGAGTGGTTTTGTTGCCTAAACCTAACTGAGCTGTTTTGTTGCTCGAAAAAGTAAAAACTCACCCCAAAAAAATCCCCCTTTTTAATTGGGGGGAAAATAAGGAAGAAACCAATTAATCTGTTAATATTATTTTGGGTTAATTGCTAATTTGTTTAATCTATAATGTTTTCAAATTGCTGGTTTTGTCCGACCAACAAAAAAGCTACAAAGTGTCACATGGAGGAAGCTGGAATCATGATAAACGACTCATCGATTACCATTAATTGTCAGTACTGTCTCTTTAAGATCAGTTGGATTCATTGATGTGTATCCTCTTCTCAAACTGACCTTCTATCTTTGTGCATTGGACTGTGTTTCTGTGTTCGCTGTCTGTGGGAATGCAGTCGGACATGTTCTCCTGACGATTAATCTGTTTATTGATCCGTGCTCGCTGCTGCACATTCCCTCCTCCACCGCCGTCGGTGCACAACAGACCGTCTCAGGTAGTCTCGCCGTGGATTCGCCCGCGCTACTGTACGTCACACGTACAACAGTCAGGATGTCGTGAGCGCTTCGCCGCCTCTGCCTCTGTGCAGGTGATGGTTTTGATTCCACAGGTGAACCAGATTCCTCCCACACCTGACAGCAGAGTGAAAGTGAACCGGAGCGTCAGAGGGAGGAGAGGAGAGAGTCTGTGACAGTACAGAGGAGCTCAGGAGATGTTGAACTCTTCATCATATATCTGTCAACTGCTGAGCACATATAGAAAACCTGCAGGCCATGTTCCTTTAAGAGGAGAGGAGGAAATAATGGGGGGGGGGGGGGGGGGTTTGATTGTGTGACCTGGTCCGTCTGGTGGAGCAGCATCACTGGACCCACTGGTTCACTGATGTCACCGCATTTTACGAATCACAATGAACTTATTTAACTTGCTGAATGAATGAATTAACATTTTGCTTAAAAAAAAGACGTCTGGAAGGGTGAACGCAAATTTGGCAAGAAAAACTGGATGTCATGCTCATATTTATACATTTACTCTATTATTTGTCTTCACCCACTTTGTCATTATATCCAAATTACTGATGATTATTTATATAATAAAAACCTCAATGTGTAAATATTTCGTGAAGGCACCAATAGTCAACTCTACAATTTCGATATCGAGGTATTTGGTCAGAAATATTGTGAAACTAACGACCTTAAGGAACTAGTTCCAGTGTGTTTGTGTTGAGCTCCTCCTCCTCCTCCTCCCTCCTCCCGACCACAGCTGGAGGAGTCCTTGTGTAGACGGTGCTAAACAATGTGAGGTGCTGTGATGAGTAGAGGGAGACAGTGATGTGATGTAGGATAAGTAGAGTCTGTCTCTAGAGTCTGTCTCTCTACCTGGTCACTGATGGTCTTCCTCCGTCACTGTGGGGACACCATACAGAGCTCTGTGTGTGTTTTCTTTGTTTTTTCTGAGAGGGTGGTTCACATTCAGGTCTGGAGTTAAAACGCTGTCTAATTAGTGTTTTGTGTAATTTCTTTAAATGACAGGGTTCACTGTTATCATGAAATTTCCTCAAAGTTTAAGGATTTGAGGGAAAATATATGCACTTTTGTAAATTGATGGTCTTGAAAGTACTTAAAAAAAACCCCCACCAAACTCCTGTTTCAGAATATAAGTGACTTTTACATTTTAGTGGTGAGAAACGTTCAGTAACGTCCCACACTCAGAGACTATTTTACTATTCTAAACAAACTGTAGTACAGTCAAGGTGTCTACATTTGTCTTTGAACAGAATACTTTTATTTAAATTCGTATTTGCATGCTCCTGAGCAGACTGATGAATAACTGGGAGCACTCCTTTAACCGTCGGCTTGTGACTTAACTCTTTGTGGGCGAAACATAAAGACAGGTTGAGGCTGACTCTCGGGGTTCCTTATGTGTCAAAAAATTCTCAAGCAGAGCTGCAGTTTGATTAAGAAAGAAACGCACAATATGCAAATCTCATGAGTCTATCTGTGTAAAACACCAGCACAACATCAGTTACTTATTATGGAACAACAGTGCAAACAAAATAGCACCATGAGAATTTAAATTTTTTTTTTTTTATGTCCTTTTGTATGTTTGAGTTGACAAAGTGCTTTGAGAAACACAATCTATAACAACAGAAATACTTATATAAGACTAAACCGAGGTAACATTTAGACACAGATTAACTGTGCAATAGATAAAACAATAAGAAACACATCAGTACAAATGGACATTAAAGAGCTTATTTAGATAAACGGTGTTTATGGTTCCCGGGTTTCCTCCTCACTGACTGACAGACGGTCCACTCTGCTGAGGTCATCGTCACTGTGTTTGTGTGACCGCTAAACTACAAGAACTACATCTGTTCTGAGTGAATGTTGACAAATGGCTGAGTCACAGAAAACAAATCCACTTTTTCAAAAAGTGTGTGTGTGTCAAAGTGAGTGACACTAAAGAGTGATCAGCATTGACCCCGAGGACAGATCGTTTGTTGCTGTTTGGGCGAACACCATGGCTTTATTTGTATTGGGTTACGTCACTGATAGTTGCAGTGAGATATTTCTCTTGCTTTGTTTTGGAATTATTCGATTTTTGGGGTTTACATTATTATTTTTTAGTTGTTTTTCTTTAAATCAAAATTAATTAAAACACTCCTTTTAAAGCAAGGGTTGGTACTCTTGAGAAACCAGCAAGAATATGCTCGAGTTTATAAATGATCCAACCTAAAGACTCAGCATAGTGTTGCCAACTGTTTTCCAGTGAAAGCAGCTAGCAGCATTAGTTTCAGACGTTGCTAAATCTAGCAAGAAAGTTGCCAAGTCCCGCCCCTAAAATTTTCATAATGAAAAGCAAAATTTTGGTTTGTTTGGAGAATCTGTATTTTAAGATAAAAATAGATATTGATTTTGTAAATATGGATGATGTACAAAAACTGAGATGTGAAACGTATAAATTAGTTATGAGGAGAAAGCCTGTGAGAAAAGAAAACAAGCTCTTTACTGAGATAATCTGGAGAAATGTAATCGTTTTTGTCTTAAATGAATGAATAATAGTTGTTAGTACTCACTGTTGTCTTAAAGCAGGCAGCTCATCCAATTGTTTTATTTGGGGCCAAAGGAAATGATTGGACGGGCTTATTATTATTATTAATAATAGCCACAGATACCAGATATTTAAATTTTTTTAATATATTGAAATATTTTTGAAGGAGATTTCCAACCGTAGCTTTGAGATCCGTCTGCTTACATTGAGTTTGATACCATTTAAAAAGTGGTGAGTAATTGTGTTGTATAGTGGAAATTCAGATCCCAGTACTCATCGGGAATTTTGCTCCAAACTCTACCTGCAGGAACCCGTGGTTTTAACATACGTGTGCTTATGTGTTTGCATCTTTGAGACTATTGTACATCCTACTGTAAGAGCGCTTCTCCATGCTGCTGTCATGTATCTAAATACTGTAGTGTGACTTTGACATGCAACTCTTACAGTATTCAGACTGGATCAACTTTTCAGCTGCAGACAGACACAGAAAAGCCGTAAACTTATCACCACGTATTAAGTTTTGACACGTCTCAACGCATCGTCTCACTACTTGCGTCACTGCTTCTTTCAAGTTTGGGAAGCGTGCTGGATTGTGGAGCGTCTCCGTGTTTTAATCCTCCCTCAAAAGAAACCGTTTGCATAAAAAGACGGCTGTGAGACAGAGCGAGATGATCCTTCACAGTAAACAGAGCTAATCTCTGTTTTATCTTTACTCCATCATGTAGGAAAGTCTTTCATCCTTGTCTTCTGACTAGAGATAAAGGATTTTATCGCACTCACAACACTCAGAACAAGTTGATTATTTGAATTTATGTTAACGGCAGGAACATTAATGCTTGGGCGGGGCAAGTGGCAAATAGATGTGATCTTTATTAGGGGGTGATAAACAGTGAAAAATATACGATCAGGCGATCCGCATTAATGCTGTCTAGTTGTCGATCCCATAATGCTAAATCGTGAACAACGGATCTGCTTCAATTGGCAAGAGAAGAGCTAACGTTAGCTAGTTAACGTTAGCTGTTAGCAGCCGGTTGGCAGCACAGTCCTGCTAGCTAAATAACGGAGCTAACAGCGTAGCAACATTTGGAAGTAGGCCTATTTTTTACATACATACATACATACATACATACATACATACATCTCATTTAGTTTCTTGTTGTTGTTGTTAGCTGGGCAGCAAACGTTTGTTCTAGAAATGTTGCACAATTTATACATTTAAAAAAAGGATTACTCATTTTATACATTGCTCAAGGGGGGGTAAACTAGACACAGACTTTAGTAAAAGGTTTATAACTCTAAAACTGTATTCCCATTTTAAAATAAAATGTTAGTAAAGTTGGATCACCACAGTTTTTATGGCGTAAAACATTACAACTGTAGCTCCATCAGTTTTAAGATCCGTCCTCTCAATGTCACCCTTCACTGCGAGAGCAGCTCAGTTCCTCCTCGAGCTCTGGCCATTTTCCTGTAATTTCCTGTTTTCAAACAGTTTCCAAAGACTCTTGTGTACAGCCGCTGCTGCTGCAATGAATATTATGTAATCTCATGTCCCCATATTGTTTTGCTACGAGGAGAACAATGTGGCCCAAGAGTGATACGATCTGTCCTCAGAGGGACTGAGTTCTAGTTGGCGACTCTAGATGAAACATCTGGGTTTCATAAAGTCATGAAGATTTATTCCTTGTTGCAGATGAATGTCTGTGCTAAATGTAATGACGATTTATCCAGTCTTTGTAAACCAATGTACTGATGTGTTTGTCCCCAGAGAGCCAATGTTAGCGTGGCTATAAGGTATACAAACCTTTTACTGTTAAATTACAGTAAATTACTGGCAGCAATATCTGCAGTGAGCTACTGTACAATTGACAGCATCGAGAAAATATGGGCAAATTACTGTAATCACAACATGTCAGTGGCAACATTTATAGTATATCTACTGTACGGGAGAAATACAGTAACTTATTGTAATCTAAATGTACAGTAATGTGTCATCAAAGTGATCACAGTAATGATAATTAATTAATTTAAAGTAATATTTAAAACAATTATGACATTTAAGTGGCAGCAGTATCTCCAGCAATGCAATGTACAGTTTACAATATATCTACTGTACGGGAGAAGTACAGTAACTTATTGTAATCAAAATGAACAGTAATGTGTCAGTGGTAAGCAGTAAATACCTGTGAAAAGAAACGGTTGGGTTATGAATCCCAGAATACAGTGCTTTAATACAGTAGGTCACTGTTCGAGTTTCACTGTAAGTTTACATGGAAGTGTCACAGCGATGCCTTCGAGGTCCACGTCGGCCCCGCTGCAGGCTGTATTCTGGTTGCTGTGTAAACGTTACCTGCCGAGGCCTCCCAGGACTCACACACACAGTCAACAGTTGAGAATGTGGGAATGAAAGGGAAGAGGGATCAGTGCTCCATAAAGGGCCCGCAGGCCCCGCCCCTCCTCCACAGACTCTCACCTGGCCGTCTGTGAAACCTGAGACCACGAGTTACTCTTCCCGTGTGGATATCCGTCACAGCCCCGGGATCAGTTTTTCAATCGGTTACAGTGATGAAACCCATCAGTGGCAGAGAGCTGACACAGCAGTTTCATCTGACCCCAGCCCCACCCTACACACACACACACACACACACACACACACACACACACACACACACACACACTCCAGGCCTACCTGACTGTCTCTCACTTTCTCAGGACAGCTTGGTTTTCTACTTTTTTCAGCCCTCTGCTGGTATTTGCACAGTTTTTGCTCTAACGCCAGCTGGTCAGATGTGATTGATAAAGATCACAACTGTGTGCCAGTGCTGTGCTTTCCTTACAGTCTTAAACTAAACCTAATATAAACTAGAGTAAAAGGGTTAAACAGAGAAACTATGACGTATTATATTTCTAGATATTAGTTAAAACATTCTTTCATAAACTTTACATACAAAAATTATGTTTTTCCTTTATACTTTCAGCTTTTTATCAGCAATTAATTTATCAACTTATTTCTGCATGATGTTTACTGAAACGAAATGTGAACTAATTACTCATTTTCTAAGAAGTCCATTTGTAAGAAAAATGCCCCAGAGCACACGATGACGTCCCTCCAATTTACCTCAACATATTTAGTTTCAATCGTACAAAATCAGCAAATCCTCTAATTTGAGAAGCTTGAACCTGTGAATGTGTAATTTTTTTTTTATTGATTAATTGCTTAAATTTGTGACAAATAAACGATAAGAAACACCAAATTTCTCACGCACAAAATATATGTTTAGGGCTTTTATTTTGAAAGGTAAGAATGGAAGGAGTGGATTTGGTCTCCGCAGTTTTATGAAACACATTGACGTGCAAATTAATAACACAAAAAAGGCATTTACTGCCTTTACAAGTAGTATAATATCAAGATAATTAGTCTTGATTTGTACAGAAAGTTTTTTCTCACAAGCTTTCCCCAAACGTACACAAAAAGGTCAGCGTCACCAGCTGTGAAATGTGTCTCAGTGTGAATCCCCCGGGGGCTCGATTATTTCCCTCACTGTAACACAGTGAGTGGGTTTCAGCGGCGCTGCAGCGTCGGTCCAGCTGCTGCTGCCGGCTTGTTTGAGAGCCGGGAGGACGAGGTCAGTTGGTGCAGCAGATTCCAGCGTTGCAGCAAAGCATGTAATGGACATCTTGGCTCTCGCTTAACCTTTTCTTTTTTTTTTCTTCTTCTGTTGCCGCTCGTCATTTTTGTCCTTGTTTTTGCTCCATCCCCTCCCTTTGTGCTTTGTGAGCGTTCTCTATGTGGGGGAATCACAAACCTCAGTGTAAACCAGACTTCTCTTAAAACTCTGTCTTTAATTAGACTCATCACAATAGAGGAGGTGGGTGGTTAGCAGGAAACAGAAAGCAGGGGGGGGGGGGGGGGGGGGTGTATGTGTACCTCGACATTGTGCTGCTGCTGCTGCTGCCAGATAAAGCTCACCGCACATGATTTGCCTTTTGGGCTATTCTGTGAAACACACGGCACTTCCTCCTTTTCTCCCCGTCAGACTCGTTTATAATGTCAGGGACAGCCCAGGACAGGACATTGTTGTGTGAAAAGAGCATAATGTTTGGCCTCGTTATGCCCTGTTTTGTGTGTTTCTGGTCAGACGTATTGAGAATGTGTATTTGTGTACAGTAGGGGGTTTCCTTGGCTTAACTGGAGGCTTAAGTGGTGGGCGGGGTTCATGCGTTGGCTGAGCCTTGGTTTAAGGTTTAAGGTACGAGGCTCTTCACCTGACAGAAAGGTGGAATATATCCAAATGTGGAAGGGGACGACTTGTTTTTAAGGTTTTAACCTAAGCTACAAGCCCTGGAATGTGTGATTATTAACTCATAACTAAGAGGAGCTTTTGTGTTGGTTTTGTTGGTCCCTGTGGACTAAAGTGGTAGTAGGTCACCAGAGTCCCTTTTAGAAAACCTCTCATTTTACTGCAGCGGGGTGTAACAGCAGTGACCCGTCAATTAATTGTTTCAGCACTATCACTAACCAGTTATTAACCACTTCCTGTTACTTTAACAATGCTTTTATTGTGAAACAGCAACGAGAAGTTTGCCTGATCTGCATACTAATGAGCAACATCTACATCTGTCGTGGCAGCACTTTGTCTCTGTCATGTGTTTCTCTCTGTTTAGCGGTGAACATTTTAGTGGTAAAGTTTAATTAAAGTCAATTAAAGCTTAACCTCATTTACCAAATAAGCTAAATTAGCCTCTTTTTTTCTGGTTAAAGTCAGCAGGATGCTTGCAAGTCTTCAACGTTGTTTCTTTCTAGTGCCACAAAATAAAATGTTGATTTTAATGCTGCATAATTTAAAATGTCTTTTTAGGTCTCTGATGGTAGATTCATAGTCAAACTGTGTCTCAATAGATTTAACAGAAGTCTAGGTGTGCAGTTACAGTTATGTTAAAGGAAAAATATCATCATCTATCATCTGACTAAGATGCTGACATGACATTTTTCATATCCATGTCAATACTTCCCAGTTAGCATGACTTTTACATATGCACTCATTTTGCGCACATTTTGGTGGAATAAAGATTATTTGCACATTTTACTATGTAGGACTTTGTACTTATTATAATTTGCTCATTTAAATACTGTTGAAATAACCCAATGTCCAGTGTTGGATACCTCATCATTGTTTCTTTGCGGTCCTGACCCAACGTACGGACACTGAGGCAGTGAAACCTATCGGGCCGCTCCCCGAGAGGCACAAGAGAACTAAACTCGCGTTACAATAACCAGGCCTGTGGTCTGTTGGTATAAGATTAGCTGTTATTAAACATTAACTGCGGCGGATGCGCTGTGCCTGTGACTCAAGAGTGAAACCTGGGAAAGAGGAAGTAAGTAAAGACCAAAGATTATTCATGAAATAGAAAACCTTAACAGACCCCCCTGGTGGAGTTATGCTGCAGGAGGAGGTTTCTAGGATTCAGAGGATGCACCTCGACAGCAGCCGGAGACAAACTGCTGGCGAGGTGTCCGAGCGTCCTTCCTGCAGAGACGGCGGTCAGTAGCGGACCTCCTTCCTATGAGACCGACCTCTGAACTCGACACTGACTTCAGCTTCCTGTCGGCACGCGGGATGAGGATGATGCATTGCTGTCAGTTTATTCTGCAGAGTCCCGAACATTAAATCTGCTAACAGCTTCCAGATTATGATCATGGTTCATTTCAGTCCTTTTGTTTTCGGTTTGGTTTGATTGTCAGCAGGATTAGATAAAAACTACTGGCCCGATTTTCATGAAACTTGGTGGGAGGGTGGAGCGTGAGCCACGGAAGAACCAATACAAAATTGGAGTGGATCCGAATCACGGGGTGGAAGCAGCCTTGGTGGATGCCCCTCTAGTTTAATATGGGTTTACAGTATAATTGACCAAAAGCAAAACTGCCTCGTTCACATCATGCTAGCATAATGGGGTGAATGTTGGAGGCTTGTCATGCTCATTTTCAGCTTCATCCATGTGTTTTAGGTTTCTACTAGAACACACGTTTACATGGTTTAACGTTGGTGACTGGATAGTTTGAGTCTGTGTGCATTTTGTCTGCAGATTAAGGAATTTGATACTAGCACAGTATTTACGTAGCACCTAGACCTTACTTTGTCACATCTATGCAGAAGTTCATGAGATAAACCTGATATGAACAAACTACGCCGGCTATATAGTTCCCTTTTTATTGTCTTCATTAATTCTATAAGAATCGGTATTGTATTTGACATACTTTAACTGCTGGTGGTGTTGGATTTGCAGCCATTTTGGCACCAGTTTGGTGGCGTTTCTTGTATTTCATTTCACTACAGTGATGCAGTGTTGTTTTTTTTTCACCTGATTTGGATTTAGTTTCAAGCTTTTTAATTGGCTAGTTTCATTGATTTGGATTTGCATTTTATTTGGATAAATTTGCAACTCTATATCGTAGTTCATCGTAGAATTCATGTCAATGATGACGACTGTCTAACAGGATAAAATAACAGACATGAATGTGTAGCTCGTTGACCTGTGTGGCATGACATTCACGTAGCTTGTCTCAGATGAAGCTCTGGCAGCTTCATATCTCTCATCTGCTATTTGTTTCGAGTAATTCCAGACAGCGCTTTCATATTTGTGGCTAGTTGATTGTAGACATGCCTGTCGCTGTGCTAATAATCACAACGTGACACGTCTTGCGCCGCTCTGCGCTGCCGTTGGAATCCAGTTGTCGAACGTTTCAGATATCCCATTCATGGCTGCCGTTTGTTGCTGCTGAAGTGGAGGGTGTGTCCGTGTTTGTGCTAGCCTGGAAAAAGGGCGTGTAGCTCTGATAAAAGAGCCATTAGTGAGCAGGTCTTTATGGAGCCTTTCACTGCTCCAGTGTGGAGTGAAAGGAGGGGGTTGTTTCCCCCCCCCCCCCCGGCTGGCAGGCCCAGGCCCCTGCGCCGTGGGGTCGGCCACCTCCGCCTCAATAGCGGGCCTGTCTGGAGACCCCGTGTCACGACTTCCTGGCAGGGAAGTTGTTTCAGCTGCGTGTTAGCTGGCCCTGCGCGCTGCAACACGTGGGTGCGAGTGTGTTTTCATGTGTCTGTACAAGGACCGAATGTCCTAACAAGAATTGAAAAAGTTTGTAAGATCTAATACTAATGTGTGTGTGTGTGTGTGTGTGTGTGTGTGTGTGTGTGTGTGTGTGTGTGTGTGTGTGTGTTTGGGTAAAGAGGGGGTGGGGAGGGGGGGGCTGTCTGTAGGAGGAAGGGAATCTTTTAATCTCACTCAGGATATAGTTAACCTTGTTGTTGCTTGACAAAGACCTTAGTTACAGAAGAGTGGGAGTGTTTTCTCAGCAGATGAAAAGAGAGAGGCCATGTTTGACGTCACACTGTGAAATTCCCGATGATAAACTCTGAGCTGATATTTGGAGGTCTTAATAAAACGGGGAAGACACCACCGTCCATTACATGTTGCTACATTAAAACTATACATGTTGGTTCTAAGGCAAAGAACAAAAGACCCACATTAGGTAAAAATGTACTTCTGATCTTTTCTGTGTAGTGAAACGAAATAAGAAAAGGCACGCAGGTGATGTAAATAAGGTGGAATAAAGGAGAAATATAGCTGAGGAAGACTTTCTGCACTTTTCACACAGATTAGTTCTGAAAAAAAAAGGAAGGAAACTCTTCTTTTGCAGCAACCTCTGACCCAGTTGTCCAAATCTATGGTGTTTATTGAATTGGATGTATATTTGACCTTTCACTAAGTCCCGCCCCTCGAACACAGACTGGCCAATCGTCCAGCTCTCCGTCTCTGCTCCTCTGACTCATCAATGGTTTCAGATGTTCTTCATGTTCAGGCTGGTTTGGTGGATTTGGGGCTCGTCATGGTTAGTCCTTGTGTAATAGTGCAACCTGTGGAGCTAACATTAGCGGAGTACATTAGTACATCATTAACTAGCATTAGCTACTGAAGGTCGACTGAATGTTAACACATGCTGCTTTAGCTTTTTAATGATTGTAGCGGTTAATAAAGAGGAACAGTGTATTTCATTGGTATTGATGACATCTCTGCACTGTAGCGCAGAAATGAACTAGAATGGAGCTGGATGGGCTTTGAGTAAGGAATGCAACTGTTATTAGACACTAAATGTTCAGCAACAATGCAGCTACAATATGTTAATACACTCATATACCACCTGCAATAACTTTGTGCCACCATATCTATTCAAATATTTTGAGGTAGTCTGGTACGGAAGTGGAAATGAAAATAAGTGAGGCAGCTTGAATTAAAGTGGGTTTACTTTTTCTCCCCGTAAATTAACTTTAGACAGATCGATATCTGACAGAGTGAAAGGCGATGCCGGTTTTTATTTTTTCGGGTAAAAAAAAACAAAAAAACGGACCGGCCTCCTTTGTAGTTACTGGGCGGTGATGATGGGAGATGGTGGAATCCAGTCCACCAGGACCCGACCCAGTATGGGAGCTCTGTGGCCCAGAGCTGACACGGGCAAACAGCAGGAATGTGACTCCACAATATGACCTAAAAGAAATGAAATGTCACACATGAGGAATGCTGAGAACTCGGCGTTCAGGAGGAGAGGTTACCACAGGCCAGGTTAGGTGTGTGTGTGTGTGTGTGTGTGTGTGTGTGTGTGTGTGTGTGTGTGTGTGTGTGTGTGTGTGTGTGTGTGTGTGTGTGTGTGTGTGTGTGTGTGTGTGTGTGTGTGTGTGTGTCCAGACTAGTTTTATTGGTGCAGAATAATTCACAAAATGCTATTAGGGAATGTGAAGGAGCTATAATGTGTGCAGTACAGACTGTACACTAGCTGTACTCTTTATTTTTTTTTACTGTGGCTTTATTTTCATGTAAAACACAGAGAGGAATGATCCTCCCTCAGGGCTCCTTATTTTCTAATTTTGCAGACGAATCAATCAACAGGAAGTTGAGCCTTGTTGAAATGTAGGCGAAGCTGGATGAGAAGTCATCAAGTAATTAGGATTCCAGTGACGGTAACGATTAAGAACAGGATGCATCCACAAAGCAACTTTTTTTTATTGAACATCCTTCCTCTTTGTTTCAGATGTAGCTGAAATGTTATTGCAGTCTAAACGTTTTATACAGCCACACTGCTTTAAGGGCACGGTTGGGGAAACTTATTTTTTATATTTTTGTTGAAATTTTCATTACATCCTGACTGAAATCAATAAATCTAATGCTTTGACAAAGAAAAAAGAGAAAAGAAAGGAAAAAAAGAAAAAGTTAGTTAGCTCGCTTGCTAATTCCACCGTGCTTTAACGCAACACTGGCTACAGAAACTGAGCCGAGCAGCGGGCTGGTGGCCAGCGGGTCTGAATGAATCATTATGAAGCCCTCTGCTCTTTGAAAGCAGGGTTGGTAATCTACTTCTCAAACATTTTGGAATTTTCGGTTGAAATTCTCATTACATCCTGACAGAAATCAATAAATCAAATGCTCTGACAAAAACAAAAGAATCTGGTACCTACCTGGTACGGGACGGGTTGTCAGTGTTGCAAACTTGGCAACTTTCCTGCTAGAGTTAGCGACTTTTTTGAGCTAATGCCGCTAGCTGCTCTCATTGGAAAAGAGTTGGCAACACTGGCCTGGGTTGTTATGTTGAATTTTTTTCAAAATCTAAGCTAGTTTCTTTCACCAGTTAGTCTATTTCTATTTCCAAGGGCCAGGACACCCTCGTTTAATCAAAACCCCTGTTGAAGTGCTGTGTTGAGTGTCATCAGCAGTAATTATCCCCTGTAGGGAAGCTAAGCTGTACATTTAAGTATGCGTGTACTGTATGTTTCCTCTTTGTGATATAAATGTTGTTGTGTGTGCTCTCCTTTGCAGATGGATGGAGGCCTGTCTGGACGAGGAGTTGCCTCCCACCACGGAGCTGGAGGAGGGGCTGAGGAACGGCGTCTATCTGGCCAAACTGGGCAACTTCTTCGCCCCGAAAACCGTCTCCCTCAAGAAGATCTACGATCGCGAGCAGACGCGCTACAAGGTAAAAGAAAACATAAATTGTGTATTTATACAATCGGAGGACGATAAAATCCCAGAGGGGTGGAATGTATGGTTGCATGCTTTTCCATGTCCAAGTTATGTGCTTTAAAAATAACTCTGTTGTTAAAGAGATTAAACTGCAAATCGTGTTGAGAACGTCACCGGCTTTGAGTTGTGACTTTGTGAAGTAAACACAGTAATGCAATGAATATCCACAGCAAGTCATAAAGCAATCCAGCCTTTAGTTCTCAAGTAAAAGCCTGATGGTTGTTCTTTTGGAAAGATCTTCCTGGTTACAGAAAATGAGCCGAGAAGCGGGCTGGTGGTCAGCAGCAGAGCTGGGTCTAATGGTCCCTCTGTGTCATTCCCCGCCGCTATGGAGAAGGACTAGCTAACTAGCTAACTAGCCAGCCAACTAGCCATCGTTTTGAAGCCAAATGGTGACTTAGCTTTGGAAACAGAGTGCTGTCGTTTGGCACTTTTTCTACCTTTTTATGGTGCTGTAGAAACAACAAAAAACATGTTAATCTCCATTGTTTTGGTCTCAGGTGTAACTGTGAGACATTAGTGGTTCTACAAACCTCCGTGGATCCTCAGTGACATCTTCTAAGTCCAGTGTTTGACTTTGTATGGTGACCTGGTTGGAGCTGTTGGATGAATGCGACCTGAGTTCATAGCTCTTGTTGTCAGTGTGAATGAGGGCGGATCTGAGTTTGGTTTCTCTCTTCCAGGCGACCGGTCTCCATTTCAGACACACGGACAACGTCATCCAGTGGCTCAACGCCATGGCAGAGAAGGGACTGCCAAAGGTGAGCATGGCTCGCATCTGTCCAGTGATGTCTCTCGCACGAACGTGTACCTACACTTAAAATTATAGATGCAAATACAGTCTAGCTACTAAATCTATGCGGCACAGGTCTCCCTGCCTTGAAGGACCATATCAATATCGCTGAAGATCATTCAAAAAAGCGTTGACTTCCTACCTTCAAGGCATCAGTTGGTGCCAGGTAACTTCAGCACAGTGTGAAAATCAACTTGAATTTAGTTTAAGACACAGTAAATTGTCACGTGGTAATGTAGCCGTGTTTCCGTATTTTTGAAGTATCGCATTAGAGACGTTTGAGTTGTTTTTTGTAGAGAAAGAGATGATGGATTATGGAAACACCTTTTCCTGAATAAGTTCTTCTCTGATATTCCCATAATGTGCGAATGCTCGTCTTCGTCTCCAGACGGCATTAAACACGGCCAATACTCGCTGACATGACAGAGCAATTAAAACAAATTGATCTTCATACGTAACTGGAGAGGAGAAATGATTTGTTAACTTTGTTTGGTAGTTAGTATGTAGAAATGGTCCTTTTTTAATGACTTTTCAGAATAAAAGAAGTTAACAGTTGCCCATTATTAACAGTAGAAGTGTTATCCTGACACATTTTCCCCTGTTAACTCTGTGGAAACTCTAAATACTTGTCATTATGTTAGCTTGAAAAAAAATCACCAACTAGCAGCTTCAACAGCAAATACAAGTCCTTTTCATTTCACACGATTGCCAGGCTATTGTGTAATCTCCCAATCAGAGCTGCTAACCCTGAATCACTGCTGCACACATGCTGCGACACGCCGGTGTGCTGCTACCATGAAGCCTGCTGAAAGCGGCCTCGCTCTGATCCACTCAAATGTCCCCGTTTTGTGTTTCAGATCTTCTACCCAGAAACCACAGACATATATGACAGGAAGAACATGCCGCGCTGCATCTACTGTATACATGCCCTCAGGTACCCTCTCTGCTTTTGTCTCTCTGTCTTCGTCTGTGTTTTCAGTTATAATGTTGACAGATATTGTGTTTTAAATGTCAACATGAATTCCTCATTCATTGGATGGCGAGTGCACAAAGGTCTGAGTGTGTTTCAAGCCTGTGAAGTTTTGTTTATGAGGTGAGCGGTGCAGTTTTTCAGGTACACAAGCTACAGAGCAGTTTCTTTTAATAGAGCGTTGCAAGTCAGGTAAAATAAATGCAGGGGCGTTTGGCATGGTGTTTGTGTGCTTGAATATATATACTGTGTGTGTGTGTGTGTGTGTGTGTGTGTGTGTGTGTGTGTGTGTGTGTGTGTGTGTGTGTGTGTGTGTGTACAGGTTTGTGAATGCGATAGCGTCACAAACGTGCAAGATGCAGTCAAGAAACTTCTAGAGTGTAGTTGAGATCAAAATGAAGGCAAAGCTTGAAGATGGTTGAGGTCCGAGCGAGGGCGGCTGATTTGCCGTTGCGGCTGGTGTGATCCCATCGCAAGATGGTCTCCAGTTGTCTGTTACTTTTGAATCCGACAGTATTTTTACTCCCTGAAAAGCAAGACAGTTTTATTGGTTTACCCAGACGGCAACCTCCGGTTCGGAAAAGTGAAGTCAATGCTGAAGTGTCTTAAACTTGTTGACCATCAGGGGGCGACTCCTTTGGTTGTATAGAAGTCTATGAGAAAATGACTCTACTTCTCTCTTGATTTATTCCCTCAGTAAACATTGTAAACATGAGTTACATTTCGGCCGCCTATAAAGGTCTTATTTAGCGTCCGGTTGTACTTGGCGCTTGTATCACTTCTGGTTGCAAAAAAACAAGATGGCGACGGCCAAAATGCCGAACTCGAGGCTTCAAAGCGGCAGTCCATAAACCAAATGGGTGAGGTCACGATGACTAAGTGCACTTCTTATATGCGGTCTATGGATTTACCTCACTTTGTCACAGAAGTGGAAGAAACTAATTACAACAAACAAGTCCAATGCATGTGTTTGAATTGTTTGTTGTAATTAGTTTAAAGTGACACGAGTGACGACATGGTCGAGTGTTGAAGCATCTGTTTCCTGGCCCTTTAAATGACAGGGCTGCTTTCTGATACTTGCTCGCTCTGACCTGTCTTTGAACGCCTCTTACTCCTCTCTTTTTATTGCAGTCATTAGGTTGTGCTGAAGTTGTAATATTCATGACATCAATACGTCCGGCCCTGAGCAAAAACAAACCCTGCATGGATTTGTTTTTGTTCTCTTCCTGTTCTGCTACTGCCTACGCTGCCATGTTCCTTTTATTTATTGTCTCTCCCTCCTCTTTTTGCAGCTTGTACCTGTTCAAGCTCGGCCTGGCCCCTCAGATCCAGGATCTGTATGGAAAAGTAGATTTCACCGGTAAGCTTGAACACGAGTCCGTGCATCTGTTTTCCTCATTCTGTCCCCTGTTAACCCAATTATGTCATCTCAGATCTATGAATGTCACCGTGTTGCCAAAGTTCACATGAAGTTTCAGATGTGTGTGTGTGGACCCTGAAAGCAGCGCCGAGAGGAGGAGGAGGAGGAGGAGGAGGAGGATTTTTTTTTCCCCCAGCAGGCCACAGAAACTGCTGGAAATGTGAAAGTCATTAGTAATTGTGGGAGCTTTTCCTGTCTGTTGAGTTCCCGCTCGGCTCCATGACCCAGAGTTAGAAAACTGATTATCACACATGAGCCAGGAATGGTTTGTCTCCACATCCCCCCCCCCCCTCTGCTCCGTGCATTGATGTTTTCCTTCTGCTCTGTCCTTTCTCACAGAGGAGGAGATCAACAACATGAAGAGTGAGCTGGAAAAGTATGGGATCCAGATGCCCGCCTTCAGCAAGATTGGCGGGATCCTGGCCAATGAGCTCTCGGTGGATGAAGCTGCATGTGAGAGAGGGCTCGGGTGTCGTGGGGGGAGAGGGGCGGGATCTGATAGCTGCAGATTATGTAGTTTAGTTGATTCATGCATTCATATTTAAACTCATTCTGGAGGTAATTCAGCCATATTTTTGGGGGATCTATCAATTGTTTACCTAAGAAACAAATGAGACGTGATTACAGCTACAGTTGTTTATGTCTTTGTGCAACATGATGCTACATTTCCACAAATTCCCAAGATAATGGCTCCACTTCTACCCCTTCTATAGACTTTAAAGTTGAATTGATTTTGTTTTAAGCAGTTTTTATTCGGCAAACTGCATCCAACTAAATGTACTAAATACATTAAAAAAAATACAGTCTTTTTTTTCTGTGTTTAGTATCGTTCCTGCTGCACTATAAGGAAAATGTTCTGTAACCTGGAGCATGAAATCATGGTGGAATTAGCAGGCTAGTTTCTGTGGCGGCGGCACGTAATTTAACACAGTATTTATATAGAAAGTAGTATTTAGGTGGAATAATACTCGGGTTTTAGAAATGTGGTGCAGGAACATAGTAGCTGTCCAGATTTGCACTTCTCTCATGTTCTAGAGGCGTTCTTTTGAATTTCCAGCGTAGAGGCCAAAACTCTAACCAAACAAACAAAACTAAAGTTACTCTTTACAGACATGAGAGTAGTATCAATCTTTTCATCGGACTCTTGCCAAGAAAGTGGATAAACAAGCCCAACCAAAATCTTGAATCATTCCTTCAGTTCAACGTAGATTGATTGATACTTAACATCATCTATCAACAATATAAAAATGCAGATTAAAGTAAAATCTGTACGTAGCCATCTCCTCACCACCTCCTATCCCCCCCCCCAGTACATGCCGCTGTGATCGCCATCAACGAGGCCATCGACCATGGCGTACCGGAGGGCACCGTGGCCGCTATGCAGAACCCCAACGCCATGCTGGTCCAGCTGGACCCCGGCGCTGCTCGCCAGTACCACGACACGCTGTACCAGGCCAAGGGAATGAAGGTGGCCAACTCACGCAAACGGGTACGAAGCTTTTTTTTTTTTTTTAAATGGTCAGCGGTCAAAGATGCTGTGCACAGCTTTCAGATGTCCAGAGACGACGGATGGTGGTCCCCGGGGCAACGTCTTCTTTGAGAGACCATAAATACCATATAATTAAAAAAACGGGGCAAGCAATTGTCCACGTTTTTTTGATTAGAAAATAATCGAACATGCAGCCTGAAGCGGAATAAAAAATTTGGCATGGGACAGAATAAAATGCTGAGGCCGACACAAACCACTCGGGCAACCAATAATAAATCAGCCGCTACAGTAAAGAACGGTGGAAGACGGACGGAGAGGGGAGTCACTCCGTTCTCTTGACAGATTTGGCAGCACTTCTCGCAGTGAGATATAAATGTAGGATTTATGATTTTAAAGAAATTTGTTTTGCCAACAGGCTGAGCAAATAAATGACCAAAATTACAGCAGAACATCAGAGCAGGGGAACAAGTCTGGAAAGAGATATTTGTTGCTCTGCTGTCCTGCAGCCGAAGATGTGATGATAAACAGTGCCAGCGTGTAATGCTGTTATATTTTAGCCACATTTTGTTGTTGCTCCGCTCCAACAGCAAATGGAGAACGCCGACGCAGAGAGAGATATCTACGACGAGCTTCTCACCCAGGCTGAAATCCAGGGCAACGTCAAAAAGGTCAACGGTAAGTCAGGCGAAACGTGTGTGTTTTGTACTGTCTCTGGTTTCCACGGCGCGGTAGTGAAAACTCTTTCTTTTGCAGTGAGCAACGCCTTGAGTGCGGCCGAACAGGCGTTGCTGAATGGCGATGAGGACAAGTTGTACGAGGCCCTTAAAGCCATGGGGGTTCAGAACCTGCAGGTCCAGAACAAAGGCTGGTACCTCAAGCAGCTGCAGGCCGACCGGGAGAATAAAGACCAGGTGGGGGGGATCAGTGTGCAAACAAAGAAGAGTCTGCGTTTCCCGTCTCCTCGGTGTGATTATATCTTGACTTCTTCCTCGTTAGGCGTCTCCGGGAGAAGCCCTGACTAAGGACGAGTTGCAGAGCGGCGTGGACGTGGCCAATGAGATTGCAGAAGGCTACCTAAAGAGTACGCACACACATTCATGTCTTCTTCCCCATTTCTACGTCTGTATCTGCTCTTATAATTAACCCGGCGTCTGTTTGTGTGTGTGTGTGTGTGTGTGTGTGTGTGTGTGTGTGTGTGTGTGTGTGTGTGTGTGTGTGTAGTGTTGAAGGCAGTGGAGCGCATCAACAGCGCCGTCAGGGCGAGCGTGCCGGAGAAGACGGTGGAGGAGCTGATGAACCCCGACGCTCAGCTGCCGGAAGTCTACCCGAGTGCTGCAGACCTCTACCAGAGAGAGCTGTTCAGCCTGCAGCAGCAGAGCCCGGAGGTACCCAGACACCAAGGAACACACAAGGAACACACAACCGCATCATTCTGTACACAAAGAATACAGCAGATCTATATTTAGCTCCATGTAGACTTAATATAATTGGTTTTTGGATTGTTTGAATATAACAAGCGATTTGAAGACATCTTCCCGGGCTCTGGGAACTATTGATGGGCCTTATTTTGTTTGCTTTTAGTTGCAGACTTTACTTCTCAGAAGGCTGAACATTATGATAGATGGAACGTACGGCCTTTAAAAACCTGAAAATGGAATGGAATTTGAAAATAGTCATTTCCATGCCTGGAGAAGTTTTGGAAAAATAGATCTAGTTTTGGAAAAGTCAGGGATATTTGCTTCTCAAATTCATGTACAATAGAGCATATGTGGTTCAGTTAATAACGCCTGTGAAAAATCTATATTGGTTAAACAATATTTTAAGAGGACAGAAATGCATATTTATCAATCTCGACTGAGACTCTAAACTGTGCAGCAACGAATGGAGACGCCATCGACGTGACTTTGTCTCCCATTTGTCCCCCGCAGGGCTCGCTGTCCCACCCCGAGCTGCTCGTTGCGGTGGAGATGCTGTCGTCGGTGGTGCTGATGAACCAGGCGATGGACGTCGGAGACCGAGCCGCGCTCTGGAAGCAGCTGTCCAGCAACGTCACTGGACTCAGTAATGTGGAGGATGAATATGCACAGAGGTGAGCACGCACACACATGCACACGCACACACACACACACACACACACACACACACACACACACACACACACACACACACACACACCAGGAGTCAGTGACATATTGCCTGAAGCCCCTTTCCCTCTGGACGAAAAACCCACTAACATCTGGCTTGTGTTTTGGGACAAATTAAGTGAATATATAATTAATAAAACAA
Organism: Cebidichthys violaceus; assembly: GCF_023349555.1. Lineage (NCBI taxonomy): Eukaryota > Metazoa > Chordata > Actinopteri > Perciformes > Stichaeidae > Cebidichthys > Cebidichthys violaceus. The sequence goes on along the minus strand of NW_027176484.1, from coordinate 2,085,316 downwards.
GGATTTGGACAAAATATTATAATTTATTAACATACAAAACATACTATTAATATGCTCTCCTCAAACTCACCAGACTCCATTGACAGAAACGGCTATTTTACCTCGCTAATCATCCGAACACACTTTTCAAACTCAACAGAAACAAAAGAAAACTCATCAAAACCTCCTTTGATTAATCTTTCTTCTGTACCGACAATCACCGACTCTGGGTTGAGAGTTTGAAAGACTGAATAAGTAACAGATTTAAAAAAAAGAAGCGTTCACTGTTTATTAACCTTGTTTGTGACGTCAAACATGACACACCAAACGGGTTTTCCCCTGTTAAAACATAAAAATTTAAGTGGGAAAGGGATATTTGTGATGTTTCTTGAACGCAACGAGGCCGGCTGTCTGACGTGTTGTCGTTACCTGTGTGCTCCTCCAGGTACATGGACGAACTGATGCGTCTCAAGGCGGCAGCCAGAGAGGATGGCTGCGACTTTCTCACCTGGAACGACATTCAAGCCAGCATCGACCAAGTCAACCAGACTGTGCAGGAGGAGCACGAACGTAAGGGACACGCTCGCAGCGATTGATCCAAAATTACATCTTCATCAAGTTAAATGTCAAAAATGGCTAGCAGATAAGCTAATAAGCTAATAGCTTGTGTGCTAACAGATGACCTGCGCAGGATTGGATGGTAAACCTCTCAAAACAATCCGATTTTTAGATAGTGTACAACTAATAATTCATCAGTTAAACATACATTTAAACATAATTTTAATACAAAAGTCTAGGAGGTAGAGGGACAGTTTGTTTAGTTTTTTCTTTTCTCAGTCAATGCTTAGCCCCGCCCCCTGCTGCTACTGCGTCAAGCTGTCAGAGCTACGTTAACACGGAGCCCACACTGTCACTAACTGCACTCCCTGAAGAAATATACTAAAAATCGATTTCAGAGAGAAGCAGACCCATCTTCTCATATCATATCGGGATCAAAGTCTCTCTGAGTGTTAATCGGTCCACCTTGTACGTCTGCAGGTATCGCCGCCATCGGACTGATCAACGAGGCCCTGGACGAAGGGGATCCCGCGAAGACCCTGTCCATGCTGCAGAACCCCTCGGCCAAGCTCACGGACGTGGACCCGTCCGTGGCTCAGCACTACCACGATAAACTGCTGGAGGCCCGCAGAGAGAAAGCTCACGTGAGACAAAAAAAATATACACGGTCTTTGTGATGTAGAGAGGAAGTTCTCTCTGGCTAGCGTGTCCCTGTCTCTCCCGGTCTCTCCTTTTGTTGATTTGCTTTTTTTGTGTGCGTGTCCAGTATTCAGGTTAGTGTTATGCAAACACGTCACGCAAACCGCACCTACATACAGGTGTGTTCTTAAGGACTCTCATGAATCTGGTTATTGTGAGGCTCGTTTCCTGCTTAAACAAGATGTGAGGCGCCAGAAGTGTGCAGATGTTTGAGGTTTAGTTCAGGCAGAAAGCTGCTGGGTAAGAGCTCAGACTTCTGCTCCTGCCTCTAAAATACTCCAAAATATCAGCATACAACATACACCTTTTTTTACCAATTCAAGCCATTCAAATGGAGCAATGTCTTCTGGGCTGGTTGCTTCTCAAACTGTACAAGTTACAGATACGGTGTTTCATGAGCGTAGTCACGGTGTGTGTGTGTGTGTGTGTGTGTGTGTGTGTGTGTGTGTGTGTGTGTGTGTGTGTGTGTGTGTGTGTGTGTGTGTGTGTGTGTGTGTGTGTGTGTGTGTGTGTGTGTGTGTGTGCGTGCGTGCGTGCGTGCGTGCGTGCGCGTGTCACAGCTCAGTTCGGGTCTCAGAACCCGTCATGGTTGCAGACGGCTCCATGTGACTCAGGCCTCTGAGCGCCACATGACACGACCAGACTGCTGATGTCATGGTGCGATCATCATCACCTCCTCCCCCCCCCCCCCCCCCCGACTCACTTCCTGTCGTCTGCCTCATTGCTCTCTCTCTTGTCTCTTCAGCTTTCTGAGGTTTGACGCGTCACACGTGCATCTGTAGAAGGCTCTCTCTCTCTCTCTCTCACTCTCTCTCACTCTCTCTCTCTCGCTCTCTCTCTCTCTCGCTCTCTCTCTCTCTCGTCTCTCGGACTCATTTGCCTGTGATATCTTCACTTGGTCGTGGCGAGCTGATGAATGTGTGCGTCTGTGCAGCACATTTGCGTACGATGTCGCGCAGGGAGACGACCATGTTTGGGTCGTTTTTTCCCTTTCGTGAAAATGCCTGACAAGCGTAAACTGATTTCTTAAGAACGAGCTCTTTGAGTAGAACAATTCTTCAGTGTTTCCATTTTAGCACACACAGTCCCAGTCCCAGTTTATCCCGTGTAAATACAGATAAAAGAAAGTCTCTTATCACGCTTAGGTTCCTAAATATTTGGCCGCTGCCCACGCTGTTTTAGTTGAACCCTTGAATGCATCATGCGGGGGACTCGTCACACTTTCTGAACGGCACCCAGAAAAATAATTAAATAAAAATAAAGTACAAAAACAGGAGAGGGAAAAAAAAAAAAAGGCAAACTATTTTCCTGCCGATGTCACAGGCAAAGGAAAAAAACAAGCCAGGCCTCAGTCATTTGCTTCCATAAAAGGGCAGAACGCTGACCACTATATTAAATGGGCCAGAGCCACGGGCACACACACACACACACACACACACACACACACACACACACACACACACACACACACACGCACACACACACACTGGTTGGCTGTTTGAGGTGATTAGCTAAAGACGCAGGAAGTAGTTGGTGCAGTGTGGACTTCCTGTTGGTTTTCAAAGGATGGATGACATGTAGTGTTAGATTTCCAGGTGATGTGATGTTAGAGGGGCCTTCTTTTTTCACCCGTATTTCAATTTGTAAATAACTTCTTGGAGTTCTGCAGGACTGAGTCCTAAAAGACTTCAATCGTCTCAAAGTTGTTGCTTTTTTTTGGGGGAAGATGCCTGATATGACTTTAAGAGATTTTAAGGATTTGTTCTATGACATAAAATACCTGAGTAAATACCCCTCTTGTGATTTGAGGAATTTCATGGTCTCTTGCTCCGGTGCTAATGGGCCAACACGGCCCCACGTCATTTTCGATGAGAAGAGAGGCAGAAAAAACAAAAAAATGCAAAAACAGAAACAAAGAGTCACAGAGACTGGCTTTATAACATATGTATTGAAATATAGTATGTCATTTAAAACGTGGAAGATTCGTACGGGATGAAGATTATTAGAAATAATAAGCCCGCAGGATTACAGTCAGTGTGCTTTGGCACAGGCAGTATTACTGCCTTGTGCCACAAAGCCACACTGAATGATCAGAGATCTGCTGGTAGAACTAATATATTGCATACAAGGGCTGAGCTCTCAGTCTTAACACAGGAAGTCCTGCACAGTCTCCTCTGACTCACGAGCCCGATATAGTCTACTGCTGATGAGAGAGCCTCTTCAGATGGTTATCCCCTCGCTCTGTAACTGCAACAGCCAACAACCGGGACTGCGTACGTTTCTAGTCGGTGCTAAATGAATGAGCTCACGGGTTTCTAGGGAAGGGACAAGTTTAGACCGTTGAATTACAAACTACCCAACAGCCCTCCGCTCTCACTTCCTCTGTTTCCATGATGTGCTTCTAACGTCTGATGAGCTCCACCGAGCTACGCCCTTTCGTCTACGGCAACCACACCCTGTCTCCCGCCAGCTGCAGGGACTCCTTCACCCTCTCTCTCACACACACACACACACACACACACACACACATAACAATTACATCACCAAGTGTAAACATACTAAACAGTGATCGCCCAGGTACAGCCGTTTACTGTAAAGACTGAGCTCGTTTGAGTCCCCTCCCCTCTGCATAAGAACTCTTCCTCCATGATCGGGTATCAGTCGTACCCGCCCACCTCTTTCTCACACACACACACACACACACACACACACACACACACACACCTCCTCTCTTCTACCCCTGAAGCACATCATGAAGGGGCGGGACACATGGAGGCCCAAAACCAGAATGAGTCTAGAAAGCAGCAGCAGCAGCAAGAATCAAACGGCTGTTACACAGATGTAGGCGGCGTGCGCCATCTGGATGCAGTTTGGTGTCACTACAGTTCATAACACAACTGTTGAATTCAGCATTGAGGTCTTGGTTTGGTGAGCAAATGGAATGAAGTGACATTTGCACTATTTAAGCATCTTTTGGTGACATTTCTTTTTTTTCTTTTAGGTCAGTGTTTGTGTGTGTGTGTGTGTGTGTGTGTGTGAGTGTCTGCTGTGACAGCGTGTTCATGTTTATTTCCAGCAGCTAAAAGGAGCATTTAAAAGCTTAGAATGTGTCCGTGATGTGTTATTATTTTATTAGGCGTGCTTAAACATGTTAACCAGAAAAAAAGCCCCAAAAACATTGTGATTTATGACCAACTTTGGTTCCTGTGCTCATCACTGCACGCTTCATGATCTGGTTGTCCGGCCCTCGGGTCTCGCTCGAATGATATTTGGAGTGGAGCGTCAATGATTTAATTGATAATTTGTCAACCATTGAGTTAATCGGCAACTATTTGCATCAGTTGTCTTCAAAATGAATCTGTTTTAAGAAGATCTTGTGATTCCATCGTCTTAAATGTGAATACTTTTTTGTTTCTTTACCCCTCTGTGACAGTTAAACTGTTTATCTTCATGTATTTGGACAAATTATCAGTAGAGGAATCAACAATGAAAATAATCATTAATTACAGCCCTAATTTGGAGTTTATTTCTATCTACTAGTTCTTAGCAATATTGTGTCTTTCACTTCCGAGTTTGTATGAATTCAAAGAAGAAAAAAACCCGCAACTTTTGAGGATCCAGAATTTAGAGAAGTAAACAAAGACATACAACCATGATGAACTAGAGAGTGTGTGTGTGTGTGTGTGTGTGTGTGTGTGTGTGTGTGTGTGTGTGTGTGTGTGTGTGTCCTCGCTGTTCGTTTCTGATCACATTGTCCCGTGTCCCTCCAGGAGACCCAGGACCCCTCTGCTGTGCTGTGGCTGGATGAGATCCAGGACGCCATTCTGAGGGCGAACCAGGACACTCAGGAGGCCTTACAGTGTAACTATCATTTCATTTAACTGGACCTATTCTACATGTTTAAGATTACAGAACAAGTACCACCCGCCTTCTACACAGCGTTCCAGATGTGAGGACAGGAAAAAGGCTGATGGTTTTTTTTTTTTGCGTTTTATATCCGCAGTCTCGCAGTCCATCCAGGCCGTCAACGAGGCGGTGGACAGCGGAGAACCGGCTCAGACCCTGGCTGCTCTGAGAAGCCCCGGGACGGGACTCTACGGAGTCACCTCGGAGTGCGCCCAGACCTACCAGGATGACCTGTCCAAGATCAAAGACGAGAAGAAGGCAGTGGGTGAGGAGAACGTTTCGGGAGGAATGCATTTTCATTTTTATTGTTAATGCCAAGTGACACTTGTGCCTGATGATCTGCATTTCTGATGCATCTTTAAAGTGAGAGTTAGTGTGGTCGAGTGAGGTTCTTCTCCACAGTCAGTGATCTACTACAGTAGAGTTTATAGAAACAGACAGGAGAACAATGCACTGCTGTGGACGTATTTTAGACTCCTAAAAGAATCTATATCAAGTTTTAAGCTATATTTAGAATATTTAGAAGTAATCATTTTTACCTGACAGAACACAGGAGTTGCTGGTGTTCCGCTGCCTTGATTGGTTATTTAAAAAAAATGTGTGACTCTGGTGAATCCAAACTAAACATTTAAAACACAGAAACACAAACAAACCAAGCAATGGTGGCAGCAGTAGACCAGCAGCTCCTGTGTTCTCCGAGGTAAAAAAAAAGACTGTTTTTGTCAAAGGAGTCTGGTGTCTTTGAAGAGAACGCGACGGCTTCAGTTCCCCGTCATGTGGACGGTGAAAATAGTCTAAATATAGCGTACACTTTAACTGATATTTACTTTTTTCAGGTGTCCACAGCAGTACATTGTTTAGAGCTACTTGCTGAAATCCATTTAAAATGGAGCGACGACGCTTCTTGCTAAGTGTTGCTCCACGTTGTGCCTCCGCCTTGTTCACCTTGCATTCTGTGTTGCTGTTCGTCCAGGAGATAATGGCAGCGAGTGGGTGAAGCACTGGGTGAAGGGAGGACACAACTACTATTACAACCTGCAGAACAAAGAGGGCACCTGGGTGGAGCCGGAGGGCTTCCTGCAGAACAACACCCAGCTCAACAAGGAAGACATCCAGGTAGGTCACGCTCCCTGTGCGGCCGTAAGTATTATTATATATATAGTTTTATTTTAACTGGTTGTTTTCATGCTGTCCCCGTCAGTCGGTGGTTTCCGGCGTAACCACGGCCTACAATCGAGAGCAGCTGTGGCTGGCCAACGAGTCTCTCATTGCCAAGCTGCAGGCCCGCTGCCGTGGCTACCTGGTGAGGAACGGCCAAAAGGAGCGGATAAACTTCCTGAAATCCCAAGACCCTGCTGTTACATGCATACAGGTGAGACCCACCTGTACGTCACACGGTTATAGAAGCGTCTGTCTGCCTTCAGGACTTCTGCTGACACTCGTTCTGTTCTCAGGCGCACTGGAAAGGCCACAAACAGAGGAAGGCGTTCAAAGAGCGTAAACAATACCTGGAGGACCACAGCGACGAGGCCGTCAAGGTAGAACTATCATTATCAGATTATCATCGTGGCAACTAAAATAACCACGTCATGGGCAACACTGCTGCTTTCATCATGGTGCAATATTACATTTTAATAGCATGTCTAATATTACCGTTTGCTACTTTTGAATATCTCTCTCAATATCAGGCTCAATATTACTTTTTCTATTGTCGTTTCTATTAGGCACTTTCCACTTAATTGTTTTCTATTGTTCATATATGTTGTGCATGTATTTTTGTTGTTATTCTTCTGTTGTAATCTTTGATAAATCTCTGGCACAAGAATTTCTCCAACTTAACTTAACTTATCGTCTCTAATATACAATTTCATGCCGTTTTTATATTCACAGACATCCCACACAATTTGTAAAACCCGCGAGTCCAAAATAAGCCGTAGAAGAACGACCCTAGAAACATTTGGACTGTTTTATTGTGACTTTACAAATTAATTTAAATTTTAAAAGTCACAAAAATGTTTGTGTTTGCTTTAGGAGCGTCCCCAACTAAGACGTTACATAGTTGAATCTGATTGGTCGAGTCTTTTCTGTCGTCGAATCATGTCTTTTTTTTTTTTTTTTTCTTGCTCATTTATCCCTCATAAAAACAATATTATTGGCTGAGATAAATGTTACTATCGCTCAGCTGTTGTTTCAGAGCAATGGACTGTGTGTGTGTGCGTGCGTGCGTGCATGCGTGCGTGCGTCCGTCCGTCCGTAATACTGACACAGAGCAGACGATGGATGGACTGAGTGACACAGTTTCTTATCCTGCTTGCTTTCGTCGTTGTAAATATAACTTTTGGTCTGGATTCTACAGACGGAAACGAAGAGACACTCAACGGGAAAGAGTGACGCCAGCTGGAAACAGCTGTAACAGCCGCTAAAGGCTGTTTTAGCAAATAATAGGAACACAGAATCGGTGCATCTCTCATTGTTATCAGCAGTATATAAGTACAGTTCACACTAAAGGATTTGTTTTTGTCCTTCTCAGATCCAGTCCATGGTTCGGATGCACCAAGCTCGTAAGAAATACAAGGATCGTCTGAAGTACTTCCAAGATCACGTGAGTATTCAAAGCCTAAAACCTTTGTCTCATAACATCAGCCTAAAATCTGTTTTTTTTATTTAACTAGAAAGGTCCCATTGAGATGCAAAGTATTTCTAAACATTTCAAGATAAGTTAAGTTAAATAGCTCGTTCCAAGCTTGATGGGTGTGAAAGGATGCAGATCTGTTCGAGAGATTTTGAGTTTTAATTTAAAATAATCAAGACAATGGATTGTAAATTGTCTGTCATAAGAATTCGGGTGTTGAGTAAACGATTCGCGGCGTCGTCTAATAGAAGCTTTAAATTTCCCCCGAGACATCCGCCGACATTTAGTTCCGCGTCATGCGGGGTTGGAGGGAAACAGACGGAGTCATCCAGCACTCTTGACATGTGTGAAGTCATTTCCACTGCGACTCAGTGGATTCCTGTGGTGCCATTTCATAATGAAGACCATTGATCAGCCAAGCGATTTCCTGTTTTCTACTGCAGATCAATCAGGTGGTGAAGATTCAGGCTTTCATTAGAGCCAACAAGGCCAGAGACGACTACAAGACGCTGAGTGAGTACAAATCAAACTACAGACTGAGCTGATATATATTTATATCTGTATATATGTGTGTGTGTGTGTGTATATATATATATATATGTTCTCTCCAGCTTTGGTGGCCTCTTGACTCTCAAATGTCCTTCCTCACACAGTCAGCGCCGAGGACCCCCCGATGGCGGTGGTGAGGAAGTTCGTCCACCTGCTGGACCACAGCGACCAGGACTTCCAGGAGGAGCTGGAGCTGATGCGCCTCCGCGAGGAGGTGGTCACCAACATCCGCTCCAACCAGCAGCTGGAGAACGACCTGAACCTGATGGACATCAAGATCGGCCTGCTGGTGAAGAACAAGATCACGCTGCAGGAGGTGGTGTCCCACAGCAAGAAGCTGACCAAGAAGAACAAGGGCCAGCTGTCCAACATGATGATGATGAACAAGCAGAGGGGGGGGCTGAAGGCCCTCAGCAAGGAGAAGAGGGTCAAACTGGAAGCCTACCAGTACCTCTTTTACCTGTTACAGGTAACAGTACAGTACTTCTGTCTCTAGATCCTGAACAACAGAATCACACCTCTCTGATGAACGCTCACATTTCTGCTTCTTCTTCTTTGTAGACCAACCCGACGTATCTCGCCAAGCTGATCTTCCAGATGCCGCAGAATAAATCCACAAAGTTCATGGACTCTGTGATCTTCACCCTTTATAACTACGCCTCCAACCAGAGGGAGGAGTACCTGCTGACCAAGCTCTTCAAAACGGCCCTGCAGGAGGAGATCAAGTGAGAAGCGATCACACATTTTTACACGCACATCAAAGTATCGCGTTAGAAAAGCTCTATGGAAGAGAGTCGATGCTCTAAATGGCCTCAACTGACTGAGCTCGGCTGTAGCGAACATTTAAAGCCTTGTTTATACTCGCTCAGTAGCGCGAGCCTCAGCAGATGGCGCGCAAACTACTACCACGCACAAAGGTGATCATACACGGTATACATTATTCATGGCATAACTCTCCGAAACACCAGAGGGCGTACTAACAAAATGTACCGAGAAGACAAAGAATACAAGCCCCGTAAAGAAGGAAGTCAAGTATTAAAAGCATTATAAAGAAACAAAGCTTGACTATAGATTTTTAAGACCTCCTGTTTTTAAAGCATCTAAAAACCAATTCCCCTGCTTCTGTAAAACCCTCAGATATGATAATAGAGCTTTGATCAGTGAACTGTTTGTGACAGTCGCGTTCTGAAAAGCTAAAGATCCAACGCCAAGGTCCAAAAAAGGTTCTTGACCAAGCGACGCTTGAAGAGTATTAACTTTAAATCACACAAGTGACTGTTTCCAACATATTACCGTGTGAACGCTCATCTTCGTCTCAGGACGACATGAAACATGGCCGACACTAGCTGACATGACAGAACGATTCAAACTGTGAAAACAAGTGAAACTAATTCCTGAAGACTTTTCTCCTTTTTCTCGTCGATGGTCATATGGCCAAGAGGACTTGTTTTGGTTCCGGTCCACCACCTCTACTTCTTCTACTCTTGGGTACTTACAGATTACAGCCACTGCGTCCACTACAGCGCCATCTTCTGACCAAACCACGCTGTAGCTGAGTTTATTATGAGAACATTGGGTACGTCCCAAGTCTCTTAAGTTGTTCTGCTCCGCCATATTGACGGCCGTCCCAAAGCTCTTATTTAGCTCGGAGGAGCGAGGAGAGAGGAGGACGTCTCATATCTCTTAAAACTTAATTCCTCGTTTCCTCTCTCCTCGCATGGTTTCCTTGCGTATCTCCGTGCATCCCCGGTGGGAGGAACTAAGACGCAGGGAAAGGACACAAGTGAGGGAAACGGGGATGCAATTAAGAGACTTGGGATGTACCCATAGTGTGAAGCACAGCTCGCTTTTTGCAGAGACATAAAATGTATTGAAAGAGAAGTAAAACGTAGGGTTTCTTCACATTTTTTGCATATGAGGGTTAGGAAAAGTACATGGTCAGTGTAGAAGAACCTGGAAGAATACATGTGGTCTGGAAGTTTCTAAACCACTCGATGGAAACGCATCGACTTGGCATTTCTGATGCGGCCCGGTTGATGAGTACACAGTGACGAGTTCCAACCGTCCTCAGGTCCAAGGTTGACCAGATGAAGGAGATCGTCACGGGAAACCCTACGATCATCAAGATGGTGGTGAGCTTCCACCGAGGTGCGCGGGGACAGAACGCGCTGCGGCAGATCCTGGCGCCGGTCGTCAAAGAGATCATGGACGACAAAGCGCTCAACATCAAGACCGACCCGGTGGACATCTACAAGAGCTGGGTCAACCAGATGGAGACGCAGACCGGAGAGGCCAGGTGAGCTGGAGACGAGGTCGTCTTGTACCCGAGTTTCAGTAAATAGGGGGAAAAAAAAACAGCAAAACTATAAAGTCATATTAAGTTATTTTAGGATAATTAAATGGTTATACTAGTCATTATAGACAGATGTATTTAGTTTGATAGTCGTAAATTACAAAGTGTCTCGTAGGTTACGATCACTGTTAACGCTTCCTCCTTTCCTCCATCTCTTTGTCAACAGTAAGCTGCCCTACGACGTGACCCCAGAGCAGGCTATGGCCCACGAGGAGGTGAGGACGAGACTGGAAGCCTCCATCAAGAACATGAAGACCATCACTGACAAGTTCCTGTCCGCCATCATCGTCTCGGTGGATAAAATACCGTACGTTCACTGTCCACATTTTTATGGACACAAGTCAGCTAGTTTACACCTACAATCCATATTTTATATATATATTTTATATATTTCCACATTCCTGTCTCTCTCTGTCAGATACGGTATGCGTTTCGTCTCCAAAGTGCTGAAGGACACCCTCCATGAGAAGTTCCCAGATGCTACAGAGGACGAGCTGCTCAAGGTTTAATAATAATAATAATAATAATAATAATAATAATAATAATAATAATAATAAAGCATTTATGAAGCAGCTTTGAAAAACAAAGAGACGTGCCTTTTTAAACTTAACATGCTCCACAGTCTCTAAAGGGTCAGGTCACCCCAAAATCAAAAATACATGAATGAATCAATCTAGATAGTTTCAGTGTTGTTTAGAGACGTCTCTCCAATATAACGGGTGTCTATGTCACTCGGCTTGTTGTGCTCAAATAATAAAAAAAAACATGTAAAACACTGTAAAAACATGTAAAGCAATGTCTCTTTCCAGAAATCCTGACCCGGTGACTCAAGATAACCCACAGACCTTGTTGTTGTAATTTCATTTCATCGTAATAATTTGAAGTGAATTGCCCCGTCAGATTGTGGGGAACCTGCTGTATTACCGCTACATGAACCCGGCCATCGTGGCGCCCGACGCCTTCGACATCATCGAGGTGTCAGCGGGCGGCCAGCTGACCACGGAGCAGCGGCGGAACCTGGGCTCCGTCGCCAAGATGCTGCAGCACGCCGCCTCCAATAAGATGTTCCTGGGGGACAACGCCCATCTCAATCCCATCAACGAATATCTCAGCGCCTCCTACCAGAAGTTCAGGTCCGGTGCCGAATCGGTGACGCTCCTCGATCTCTTGTTTGAAGCTCTTCGTCTCGTCTGACTTTTCTCTTTTCCGTCCCAGGCGCTTCTTTCTGTCGGCGTGTGACGTTCCTTCGCTTGAAGATAAGTTCAATGTGGATCAGTACTCCGACTTGGTCACCGTCACCAAACCGGTCATCTACATCTCCATTGGAGAGATCATCAACACCCACACGGTGAGTTTGGACCACCTGCACGTTTAGCTCTTCCTGTCTCAAACCACATGTGTGTCCCAGTCGGTCCCGTAACTCTTATTTACAGATTTACAGAACTTACAAATCCTCACACACAGACATCAAAACCAGGAACAACAACAATACCAATGCAAAACCTGACCTGGATTCTTCTGTCTCCCGTTAGCTGCTGCTGGACCACCAGGACGCCATCGCTCCGGAGCACAACGACCCCATCCACGAGCTGCTGGAGGACCTGGGCGAGGTTCCCACCGTCGAGTCCCTCATCGGTGAGTGAAATGAGGCTTTTTTTTAAGTGTCAGCGAAAACAATTAGCGATGCAAGAATTTAACTCTAACTTTAAATGTACTGACGATACTGGATGTGGTATTTAGTTTTATGTTGCGAGTGTCTGACCGTACCTTAAATCAGCAGTTTACAGATGAAGTGAGAGCAGTGCTGGACTAATAACCACCACGATGCTCTAAAGTGGTACAAATATTTCAGACAGGGACAACTGTACCGTTCACTTTTTTGTCCCCACCAAAGCATGAAATATCTGTATAATTAGTTAGTAGTAGTCTCTTAAAATACATGTATTTGTATGCTAAAAGTCATTTCTGCACAGCTGCAGTTAACGTAACGTTACATCATGCGTCATCTAACGTTGTTGTTGTTCGGGCCGTTTTGTAATTTCTGTTTCCTTTAACGGCCACGTATGAGCGAGAAAAACAGCTTAAACTAAGGTTACAGACTGTTGTTGGAGACAACAAATAACATTTGATCATCTCCAGCACTTACATCGTTCCCTGTCGTAACCATTTTAAGTTTTAGGTCAAGTGCTTCAGTGGAAATACAGATTCTCCAGTTCAGGGAAAAGGTTGCTATGACACACAGTGATTAAATTAATTTATGCGATCCTTTTCAATTTGAGGCCCAGTATTTTCAAACTTACAGAGGGCCTGATATCTTCTTACATTTGTTTTGTTTTTAAGAGAAGATGATAAAATAAAACGAAGAAAAAAAAGTTCTTTTTAATTTTTGGTTAAATGAATTGTTATAAAAATTGTGAATATAGAAAATAATCTTTAGAATAATCAATAAATTAGTTTTTAGATTACTGGATTAAAAAATAGCCGTTAGGTGCAGCCCTAGATGAGAGCGTTTCTGACCAGAAACCACCCGATATTTTATCATCTGATCACCCGCCTCACTCAGGTGAGAATCCTCTTCCTCCTAACGACCCCAACAAAGAGCTGATGGGGAAGACCGAGGTTTCTCTCACACTCACCAACAAGTTCGACCTCCCCGGCGAGGCCAACGCGGAGATGGACGCCCGCACGCTCCTGCTCAAGTAAGTTCGTTACGTGGAGATTCACGGCTGACGAGAGTAGATTTTATACGGTCCTTTGTTGGAGATTCAACGGTTTCTTCGATGTTTCTTCTCAGCACCAAGAGGCTCATTGTGGACGTGATCCGGTTCCAGCCTGGAGAGACTCTGACTGAGATCCTGGACTCAACAGGGGGAACCGAACAGGTCAGAAATAAAGATTTGGGGGCTTAAACTATCCCTTTTAAGACTGAGCTAACTGAAAGTGAAAACTAACTATGATCCGTCTTGTTGTCCCGGGTGACAGGAAGCAGAGTACCAGCGGGCCATGCAGAGGAGGGCCGTCAGAGACGCCAAGACCCCAGAGAAGATGAAGCAGGTGAAGCCGGTGGTGGACGACAGCCTGACGCTGCAGGGCAAGAAGGACAAGATCAAGAGCAACCTGCAGCGGCTGGCCGAGCTGGGGAAGGTCCACCCCGACAACCGCTACCAGGACCTCATCAACGACATCGCCAAGGTCTACACATCATCTGAGGACGAGGACAATTAAAACTCCTCCAGTGTGTTTTGTTTTACTTTAAATGTGATGTGTGTGTGTGTGTGTGTGTGTGTGTGTGTGTGTGTGTGTGTGTGTGTGTGTTACAGGACATCAGAAACCAGAGGCGGTATCGTCAGCGTCGGAAAGCTGAGCTGGTGAGGCTTCAGCAGACCAACGTCGCCCTGAATTCAAAGACAACTTTTTTCAATGTTCAGATTGACTCATACAATCAGTATATCAAGACGTGCATGGACAACCTGGCCAGCAAGGGCAAGTGAGTGACCATTCATCTCATTTAACGGTTTCAATTGGTCATTTTGTGGTTCGGGTCGAGCGGTCGTACTCTCACAGCAATCGCCACTGAGACGTGCATGATTAAACTGCTGACAGAAGCCTGAGCTGTTAGCAGCGTTACACTGTTATCTGTAGGGAGCACAAGGCAGGGATCCCCTTTCAGCTGCAGGGTCAGAATAAGTGTGGGCCGTGAACTCAACAGAAAAGAAAAAAAACTATTAAAATATTTGAGACCAATGCATGTGAGAGAATACAAATAATAAAATAGATTATAAGATATGTGAACAATAATAGTAGTAATACATTGTGAATTAAAAAGTACTTTAAAAAAACAACTTAAATACAATACAAAGTGAGTGATTAATAAAATAATATTAAAATAGAATATCGTTTTGCATTTTAAATACAATTAAGTGAGTGATTAATAAAATAACAATAAAATTGAATATAATTTTACAACTAACTTAATAAAAATAATATAAGTGATTAATAAAAAAACAATAACATTTAATTTTACAATTTTAACACAATAAAATGTGTTTAATAAAATAACCATACAATAAAAAATATTTTACATTTTAATGATCAGTTAATAAAATAGCAATAAAAAAGAATAACATTATACACCTCAAATGCAATTAAGTGAGTAAAAAAACAGTGTAAATAGTGTCTATAAACCATTATTTGCCGGCTGAAGAGGCAGGTTTTAAGCTTACAGATTTCAACGCTGCTCGGAGCATCATCTATAATAGTACAGGTCATAGTCACAGTATAATCTGTAGTGTGGGCAGTACATCTACTCTTCTAGTCTGGAGGAACTAGGAAGCGGAGGAAAACATGTAGATGTCTGACTTATTCGCACACACAGTATGAATGAAATATCGCAGCATGTGTCCCTTTTCACTTGTTCTTGAAAACAAATTTCTGAATTGTGCCAAAACATCCGAACTGTGTGACTCGTAACAGGCAGTGGGTCACAGTGTTGGTCCTCAGACTCCTGCTGCTTTTCATTTTGGACTTCTAATCAGCCACTTGTCCTCTGATAATCATCTTCCAAACATGTTGAACACACTCTAAGAGACGGTTTCATGCTGTCCCGTGCGGCTCGTCTTTCTTCTCAGGTTGTCAAAGAAACCGGGCGACAACAAGGCCAAGAAGAGTAAGCAGGTTTCTCAGAAGTACACCGCCTCCCGCCTCCACGAGAAGGGCGTGCTGATCGCGATAGAGGATCTGCAGCCCAACCAGTGAGTTCTGCTGTGGTTCAAGGAGTACTTTATCCACAAAACGATCCTCTGTATATCAATTATGAAGAAAACTTTAGACGCTAACGGCTAACGAACGAAGGTTCTGTTCAGTTACATTATGATGCGTTCAGGCTCTGTTCAGTGAAGATGAGTACTGGGCAAAGGTAAACTATAACGTAGTCATGACGTGTAACCTGGTAAACTGTAGTTTTGATAAGAAACGGGAATAAATCCAGCGGTTTGAAGGAGATGTTTTCACACGAATATAAAATAGATATTAGTGATGAATTATGAGCTGTTTGACTTCCTATGATTAAACAGATTATAATACATCATTAAAACTACTAATGACAAGACAAACGGATCTGTATCTGTTAATATCGATCATCAATGATCGGCAATTACGTTCTTCTTGTTTTACGCAACGTTAAATATCAAAACGTGACATTTCTAACTCCATCTCAAACGTCATTAAATTCATGAAGGTTGATCACTTTCTTTGTCGTGTACTTTTCTCTCTTCACAGGTTCAAGAATGCCATTTTTGAGATTTCCCCGTCAGAGACCGTCGGAGTGTTTGAGGTGAAGGCCAAGTTCATGGGCGTGCACTTGGAGACATTACAGTTAGAATATCAGGTATGGTTTCTTTTTCATAACTTTATTTTTTTTTTTTCCTTCGGTAAAGTAAACTAGAGATGTTGCAATTTAAAAAAAAAAAAAAAAAAAAAAGTTCCTTCACAATACAGTTTCCAATACCTAAACGTGACGTCAGTGCGTTATACACAAAGATATGTATAGTATTCTTTTCTTACAGATGTGTACTTCTGAAACTGTATGGATGTGATATGATGCTATCATTGTTGTCTGTCCAGACTCAGCTTAAACCCTTTGTAAAACACAAACATAGAGAAAATTAAAGCATAGAAATAGTACATCAGTAGAAGAACATTCCTGTTCAAATCAACGTGACATGATAGTCAAAGCGGCCAACAAGCTAGCTAGCTAACTAGCTGGCAGCTAGCTAGCTAGCTAGCTACTTCCACCACACTTTAATGCTACTCTGGGTACAGAGGTGCTGGTGTTCAGTAGCAGCGCTGGGTCTAACGGCGTTTTCTCAGGGAGGGAATAAATCATGAGAGAAGTAGAGTCATTTTCTCATAGACTTCTATACAACCAGAGGAGTCGCCCCCTGATGGTCATTAGAGAGAATGCAGCTTTAACACATGAAGCGTCGGCTTCACTCGGCAGAACCGGAGGTTGCCGCCTGATAGCGAGTGACACGTGTTGTTGTTGTTTCTGTGTAAAAGAGCCGATAAATGACATGATGTCGGATCGGTGGATAGACTTGAATACTTGCCGATCCAGCATTTTAGGGAGTTATTGGTATTGGAACAACCGTACAGTAGACTCAGTGAATATTGATACACGTTACGGAGACGGTTGTCTGTGATGGGTTTATCGAGGCTGATCTCGTTGTGTTTGTCTCTCAGGATCTCCTCCAGCTGCAGTACGAAGGCGTGGCGGTGATGAAGCTCTTCGACAGGGCCACCATCAACGTCAACCTGCTCATTTTCCTGCTCAACAAGAAATTCTATGGGAAATAGAAAAAGAAAGGATTAAAAAAAAAAAAAAAAAGGGCTGCAGACACTGATTCAAAACCACAAAACCCACTTTGAGGGTTGCAAAAAAGCCCTGACCTGAACCACCCTGGCTTTCCTTCACATTCCCTACTGCACTTCTCCCTCGTGCCTATGCAGCTTTACGTGCATTCTTTTTTAATTATTATTATTGTGTGGATCACCATATGTGCTTTAATGGAACGGTCCGTCTCTATTGTCTGTAACTTGCGGTTAGGTCAGAGGTTTAAGATTTGTATGTTTTGTTATTTTGCTTTAAATATTATGAATATCTTGTGCATGGGCCTGGATTAATTATAAAAAGAATCTATGTTTTATGTTAAGAGATCTGTTTTTGTGTCTTTCTTAGCTGTTAGTTTATGTGCTCAGCTGATAAGAAGCCGGATGAACGTGTCAAAGTGCCAGCGTACTTCTTCAGTGGACTCGGTCTCCTCTCGGGCGGGGTTCCCACTCCTCTCTAGAGATCCTTCTCAGAGGATCCAGCCGTACACTAATATCTTCCTCTCTGTGGAAGCCTGATGTAAAACATATGGAGTCTGTGGCTACAATTCATCCATGAAATCATCTCTTATGTGCCAAGAAATGATGACAAACGAATCAAAGAATAATACAGGAATAAAAACAACCACAGCCACCTTATAGTTCCACTTGAAGGATAAATGTAACACACATTATTTAGAGTTTTAAGCTACCGTGTGACGTTCACGGTATTCCCACAACACAACCGGAATACTCCCCAACATAAACTCCCGCCTGAATATTAATATATAATATAACTTTACCCTTTAAGATGGGTATGTCATCTGTTTTGGGGAGCTCTGATTAGATTTAATAATTTTCCAGGACAACTCAAGATTCCCTCTTATTTTCCGTTGTCTTTTTCAAAGACTGGAAAACAGTTTTCCAGGTTTTCCAAGACGCGTGGGAACCCTGCCTGGGCTTTTTTTTTTTTTAAATGTTGCTGCTCGAGACAAATTGGAAAGAATAACCGAAACAGTTGATGCACTCCTCTTTCTTCACTGTAGTTGGTATTATTGGTATTTCTCACATAAGTTGATATGAATATAAAGATTAGACTCTCGGGACCGTTTGATTTGGATCCTCAACACATCAAATATTCTGACATCTATGCAAAGACGAAGTGGCATCCGACATGTTATTAGACACACAACAAAAAGGCATGCTCATATTGAGCTGTTGAACTCAAAACTTTATGTTTAAAAAAATATATATATATATTATAAACTTTAATTTGTTGCATGACTAATTCACATTCCACCGCTCACATCTGGCGCTCTCCTGGTGAGTCCGGGTTTTGGTTTCTTGTGAACTGGACCGAGCTCATCGGGACCAACCGCCCTGTGACGAGGCTCGATCCCTCTGAAGACTTACTGGAAATGATATTTCTGTTTATGTTGTGTAACTGAAAACACAGCTTACTGTTACATTCCACAATCTGAAGACGTCACCATGAAACTTCCCCCGCTGGATTACTGACATTAAGACGATTTTTTAGTCTGACATGTTCTAGCTATGCAAATGAGGCATCATCTTATTAAACATGTGCTGATTTGCTAATTTTCCAGAACAGAAACGTGAACATTGGATTCATGCTGTCTCTTTGTATCACTTCATAAATCAGAAAGTACTGTCAACAGACATAAAATAAATCTATTTCCTCCATGTTTTTATTAATAAAATGTAGTGTAAATGAGTGTGTGAATGCTGTGTGAACAAACCCCTCAGTGGAAAGCTTCAGAACATAAAGAGGAATGAAAGTGTAAAGTTTGGTGGATGTCAGCGCTACTGAAGTGAAGATTTCTGGATCAGAGTCTGAGAAAAAAGTCATTTAGAGAAAACGTCCTTTAAAGAGACGTTTAGTTATGTTTAAATATGCAAATGAGGCATTATGTAATGGTAACTTTTGGGGAATTTAGGAGAAATCTACAGACACAAATACACAAAGTAGTGAAATAAACACCTGAATGTGTGTTTTTGATGTTTTCTTTCCACTAGTCTGAAAGAAATAGAAGTTTAAACAACGTTTCGCCTGTAGTGTCTCGCCTGAAATTGTAAAATATATGATGGGATAGAAACGTAAGATGGACATTGAATAGAGAGATATTTATCTTTTGTTGGAAAATAATTTGGTAAAGTTGCCCTTATATTTTTTTTATATATATATATATATATATATATATATACTGTAGTTGACGTGTGAGGATGAGCAGTATTACAGATGTCACTTTATACACCATCCAGCCTTTAGTGTCACAGTTTGACTCAACAGGCCTTCAGTCACATTCCATTGAACCAGATGTTGATCTCCTGTCTGTTGTTGATGGAGGAGACCGTGGAGGAATCCATTAAATGTATTTCACCTATTTTAGAATAAAGCTTTACGGATGCACTGTGTCTCCTACGTACACTTACTCATGAGCTGTACCTGAGGATTAGGATGATCACTATTTTCAGATACTATGTCATTATTTAGAGAAATCTTATAATTTTGACAGCTTCTCACTATAGTGAATTACAGGATCTTTTTTTTTACTGTGACAGGGGCCTCCATAGTAAATATATATATGTATATATATATATATATATATATATATATATATATATATTATTTTTAAGGTACTAAGTCATTTTGATAAATTGTCTTATGAAACACTAAGTCAAAATATTAATACTTTTTTACTTATTTATTTTTCGGTACTATATCATCTTGAGAAGGTTTCTCATTATTTTATTGTACAGTGTGTGTGTATATATATATATATATATATATATATATACGTATATATATACGTATATATATATATATATATACGTATATATATATACGTATATATATATATATACGTATATATATATATATATATGTATATATATATGTATCTATATATATAATCTCTGTTTACTTAGTTAATATTGAAGGAAAAAGAAGATTCCTAACATAAGACCTTATTATTTCCTCCACCACTAGACATAACACTCTGAACTGCACCATGGATACTTCCTGATGCAACAGTAGACTTTACATTATTTAAAAAGGAAGAACAAGGGTCGAGCGGATCATGTCAATTGGCCACAATACAGGCACATGTCGACGGATACCACAGTTATATCCAGGTTTTCACAGATGCATCAAAGAATTTAGGAAACAAGGTAGGAGTGGCATTTATTGTTCCAGAATGTAATATTAAAATAGGTAAAATGATCACTGAGGGAGAAAAATAAAACATAGCTGCACTAATATTGCAGTCAGCTTTATTAAATCAGAAACTAAAAGTATCATTAGACTGAGGTTGAAGGAAAGCAGAAGCAATGGGAAGAAGACAGGAAAGGACGACGGTTTCACCGAGTTCAGAGGAAAGTGGGAGAAATGAGATGTGCAGGAAGGAACAGTAACAGTAATATCAAGGCTTAGATTTGGACACACTGGCCTAAACAGTATGCTTCAAAAAATAGGTAAACACAAAACAGGAAAATGCGACACCACGTTATTGTGCAATGTCAGAAATATGAGCAGGAAAGAGGGCAGCTGATTGGAGACCTCGGCAAGATAAAGGTACAGTTGGCTATAGCCTATATTCTGCAAAAGAACTCAAAAAGTGAGTGTTACCAAGTATTATTTCAATATCTTAGATTAATTGATATTAAGAAAATATGAGCTCGTTTTTCTTTTATTTTTTTTGTTTTGTTTCTTTTCTTTTCATTTTATTTTGTATGTAAGTACTAGACATCCTGATCCACACGCCATACCAGTTGGTGGCGGCAATGCACCAATTCATTGTTTGCCAACCGCCAATAAACCTCAAAAAAGAAGAAGAAGAAGAAGAAGAAGAAGAAGAAGAAGAAGAAGAAGAAGCGACATAGTAACTTTGTCGCCGCCCTGTGGACGTCACAGGTACTGACGATGTTTTAACGAGGGAACGATTTTTTACGCAGTCGAATGAGGATAACAAGCCAGCGGATATCTGAGTCTCTCTGTCAACCGACGGCTACTAACTAACGTTAATGCAAAACATTAGCAGAAGACTTCTGGTTTTCACAGCGGCGAAAGAGAGACAAGAGGTTTGTTTTTGTGTTGTTTGTTTATCTTCACTGGACTCGTCGGAGTTGGTCTGAAATCTCTGTCCTGTTCCGTGGATTAACACTGAAGACTCCGAAAGAAACGCTGCGAGATAACATTTAAAGTGTGAAATCGTGGATTTACTTTACTGCATCACGAGTGCATATTTGTGTTTTTTGGTGGTTTCCTAGCTTGTGGGTTAGGTGTTAAAAGTGTTTGTTTTGTTTATTTTAGTCAACGGACAAGAGACCAACGGACACTTGTTGAAATACAGATTTAGCCGTTTGCCCAACTGCTGCTGCTCGGGAGCTTTTGCTAACGTTAGTAGCAAAGATTTAGCCAACGGTTAACAGCTAAAAACCGGCGACAAGTTGCTCCTAATACACGTCTGTTAAATGGTTGACCGATGTCGGAGTGTTGTCGACATGTTTGTCAAACAAAAAACCCGTTGAGATGGCTCTGACAGCAGCTTAGTTAACTTAGCTAACTTGGCTAGCTGCTAGCGGCGGTTACTCCCGTTCACCTCCAGCGTTATGTGTTAGCAGTGACGGCTAACGTCACATTCAAACAAGTGGTTCGCTGGTAAATAACACCTCAATATGAAGTTGTGTTGTGCCCATTAACTCATTTTAAAAGTTTTGAAAGTAAAGTACAAACACATAATTGGCAAACGGCTTTATTGACTTCGCTCTCCAGGCACCAGAAGACAACTTTTATTTAGCATTAGCTTAGCTGCGTTAGCTTAGTACGTCAGCTAACGGGCGCTAGCTTCGGCTTACAGTGATAAACACTCAGTTCGTCTTCTTCTGTGGTGTTTAACGGCAGGATACACTCAGTTAGTGAGACTTGGAAGCGGAGTTTTTTTAAAAAAAAAATATATATATATATGTATATGTGTGTGTGTGTGTGTGTGTGTATATATATATATATATATATATATATATATATATATATATGTGTATATATGTATGTATATATATATATATATATATATATATATATATATATATGTGTATATATGTATGTATGTGTATATATATATATGTATGTGTATATATATATATGTATGTGTATATGTGTATATATATATGTATATGTATAACTCCTAACTTTTTTAAGATAGTAAGTCATTATTTTGAGATACCAAGTAATTATGTTGAGATACTAAGTATGAGCTACTGAGTCATTATTTTGTGATACTGAGTCATTATTTTGAGATGCTAAGTCATTATTTTGAGGTACTGAGTCATTATTTTGAGATGCTAAGTAATTATATTGAGATACTGAGTCATTATTATGAGATATTAAGTCATTATTATGAGGTACTGAGTCATTATTTTGAGATATTAAGTCATTATGTTGAAATATTAAGTCATTATTATGAGGTACTTGTCATTATTTTGAGATACTAAGGAGTCTCCTAAAACTACTTTCTCCAACCAGTAATGTGTGTGTGTGTGTGTGTGTGTGTGTGTGTGTGTGTGTGTGTGTGTGTGTGTGTGTGGTTTTTTTTTTTTTTTTTTTTTTTTTTTTTTTTTTTTTTAAGCTCTGATGGATTCACTTCAACGCTCACTCAAAGACTTTGGACAATAAGACTCCCGGCCTCCGTCTGCCACGTATTATTATTTTAGTAGTAGTAGCTGAAGTTGTGACCCTTGAGGCCCGGCACGATGTCCGGCTCCCCGGGCACAGGTGGCTCCAACCCGAGGAAGTTCAGCGAGAAGATCGCGCTGCACAACCAGAAGCAAGCGGAGGAGACGCGGGCCTTCGACCAGCTGATGACGGACCTCACCGTCTCACGGGTAAAACATGCTCTTATTGTCTCCACAAGCTGTCATTTTATTAGTGTCTCTTTCTTTTTTTTGCACAAATAGATATATTAATGTGTATTAATTATGTTATTAGTGTATTAATAGATATTTTTTATATATATACACAATATATTATGGTACAGGTAAATACAATAACAGAGTCGAAATATGAAATGCACAATATATACAATGAAATAGAATAATATTAAATGAACTCAATAGTATGACGCTCATTCTCTCTCTCAGCCTGTTGCTGACTGAGATTCCGGGTATTCAACCAGTACTGCTGGTTTCTCTCCATTCATTCAGTCATCCATTCATTCATTCAGCAGTGGCTGCAAACAAACAATGAAGAACCAAAACGTTAGCTTTCAAAAACAAAGTCTGGAACAGAATAAATTAAATTAATTGAATAATCAATTCATTGTTTCCTATATTGTAAATGTAATTTGTATAACAAAATATAGCTTGGGGGTTTTGGACCATTGGTTGGGCACAGATTATTAAACTTTTTTATTGGCAGATTAATTGCTTAAAAAAAAAAAAGAAGCCCCAAAATCCAGAAGGGCTGATTTATTATTAGAATGAATAATGTGACCTGTGGCTTTAAAATGGTGATAAAACTGATGTTTGATCAATATTAGATAGATCAATATTAAAGGATAGATCAATATTAATCAAGTCGTAGGTTGTTAGTTAGTGTTGCTATTAACTCCTAACTGTACTGATCCGAGGTCAAATTTGCAATTACTTTGAGAACAACTGAGTTTGATGATTAATCCTCGCAAACATTTAAAACGCTCCTTCAATTGAAAGTTAATCTAAATTTTGTAGCATTTTTTTCTAAATATATATTATTTAGGCTGTGATTGCTCTTGAATACCAAACAAGTTTAGGAACATTAAAATAATTCAAATCAATAAATAACAGTTCTGTAAACAAGCAACCGTAGCCCAAAATATGTCAACAAGCCAAATACCTCTAGCTGTTCACACTAACACATCAAATATGAGTGAGTTTTGATTCATTTTACTTATAAAATATATATATATATATATATATATATATATATATATATATATATAAAATAAAAAACATTATTGTAACTACATACACATGTTGGTGTTCTGTGGGAAAATTGTTAATTGATTAATTGATCACCAGTTCTTTTTCTCTCTTTGTACCGACTTCAATGCATTGAAACTGCCCGCCAAGTACTTCCTGGAACTATCTGAAGTCTGAGAATCACGTGACAATCGATCCGTATGAACATCCATTGACGCGACTCTCTCTTTATACGGCTCTGCTTTTTTTTTTTTTTTTAACAGCCTGCCTCTAGATACCCGAAGGTCATTTAATACCTCGATAACGATACATATACAGCATGCTTTTATTTTATGAATTAACCACACGGTAAAGCTTAACTGCAAAATGAGCACAGTTTAAAGTGAGATTATAAAATACCTAAATATTTCAGCTTTACACTATTAACATGCACTCACACAAATACAAAGTAATCAGATTGAGGAGATGGTTTAATTTAACTGAGTTTAATTTGATTTTCGGAGAAATGTGAGTATTATTATTTCTATGTAATCGTGTATCACAATATCTGAATTTATGATTTACATTTAGAGATGATACATATTTAATTTTTAGCCCTTTTGAGAAGCTTCACAGGCAAACGTGTGCATCTTTAGCTGCAGTTGTAGCAGCTCCTCGAACTTCACTTTCAGAATTAGTCAACATGCTTTCCTAAAGGAGCTGTTATTTATTACATTTTTTATTTCTCCTTTTCACGGCAATTTCAAACACATACACTGAGTAATAAAACTAGTGGTCACTGGGCGGATACAAAGGCCCTTTTCACATTATCCTCGCACCGTCGATTTGTCACAATGTACTCTTTCTGCGAGAGGGAGAGCTCCCGAACAGCCGGCCGAAGAGGATGTGGTTTCAGGGACGACACTGAATGAAGTATTGCCACAAGGTATGAACTGTCAGTGACCCGGAGTGAGACAGAAACGTCCTGTCAGCCGGGGGCAGAGGACACACTGCCGGCAAACCGCTGGAGTTAGAAGTAGCTGCTTCAACATTTACTCCGGTGACCAAAAGACTGGAGAGAGAAGTCTCCCCGAGGGGCTCTGAAGAGCACAGACAGGCTCTCAGCTGCTGAGCTGCAGGGAGCTGGCTTCCCCGTGAACCCTCGGTGTGTAAACGTCTGCATTTTTCGCTGTTATGCAACGGGTAACGCCAGCACTTCAGCACAATGGGGATTTGTTTTTAAATATTGTCATCTTTGATGAAAAATTGAGTGTTGCTGGCAGGAAATATGTTTTCAGCGTCGTAGTCTGACATTCGTTGGCCACAGTTAGCGGAGTATTAGATTAACGTTTTGGGTCTGTGATGCATATTCTGTTTGAAGGTGTGAAATGTGCCTCCTCTACGTCAGTCGTCGGTCAAACCGGTTCTGAATGCGTATAAACCCAGAGTATCGATGAGGTCCGGAGTTAACGGTTCTGCTATTGGTACTTTTAAAAAGTTACGGAGTGAGATCTGCTGACACACACACACACACACACACACACACACACACACACACACACACACACACACACACACACACTGGAATGATTCAAAGATTATTATTTGCTGGAAAACGAGATCAAATGCTCTTAGTGCTGTATAAATGAACACAATGTGTCTGTAGTTAACAGACACATTGTCTCGCAAATGAACGGATAAATGTTGCGCCAAAAGATAAAGCCCCTCCCCCATGAGAGGGCTCTCTCTGTTCGCTGTTAATCTATTGATAAACTGAAATAAGGTCAGTCTTTGAGATTCAAATGTTGCCCTCTCGGCAGTCTAAAGAAGAAATGCTCTTCTCTCTGATTTGCCTGTTCCCTGATAACAGCCGGTGACTTGCTCTGTTTACTGCCCCCTTGGCAGAACAAGCCTCCTCCTGTTTTCTGTGAGGTAATCGTCTCCTGAGATGCCCATTTCCTAGAACGTGTCGCATCATTTTGTGTCCTGTGGAATTGCAAACATTGCTGCATTTTTAATAATTGATTTTGTTGCGTAGGTTCATTACGGTCCAGCAGAGCATTTTGATAAAATGACGTTACACCGTTTGCGTGATCCGCAATGACAATGGTGGGAAAGAAAAGCTCTAATCGACACCAATTGTGACTTTCATCCTGAAGCTTTATGTTCTTTCCACATGAAGACTCCAGATGTGCAGATTCCATAACCCCTGACTGTTGTTTTTGTCCCTCTTTTGACTGACAGGTGCAGTTTCAGAAGGTCCAGCAGCTTCGTCTGACTCAATCGCGGGCGCAGTACTACGGCTCTCTGCCCAACGTCAATCAGATCGGCAACACCAGCACCGAATTCCAGGTGGGAGGGAATACACACCGCCGCACACTAGCAGCCCCTCTCACAGTGAAACCAAACATTCTGGACTGCTTGCCCAGTCCTAGACCATTACACACAAAGTTAATAGTGAGTTCACTTAACTAGAGTTTTGTTTTAGTTCAAGACAATGCACAGTCTCTGTTTGGGGAAGCAGCCCTCAAGGTTTATCAGTAGTGTGAAGTCCAGGTTTATTGCAGTGAATTAAGACCGCATGTGATGTATCTTGTCCCCCCCAATGTAAATGGTTTCTTAAAGTTACTGTGAGGAACTTTTATTCTGGTTGTGAACCAGTCTCTGTTTAGTCCTGATCCTCTATCAGACCTCCATCAGTACAGAGTCCATCAGAGAGAAGATGGTCTGTTTCTATAGAGTTGTTCTTAAAGCTCGTCATCGGAGCCACCGGGTCGGATTCTGGTGAAACCAGATGACATCATGCAGGTTCACCAGAAACTCAGCTCAGACTCCAGCGGAGACCGGTCCACCGTGGACAGACCCAGATCCTCCAGCGGAGACCAGTCCACCGTGGACAGACCCAGATCCTCCAGCGGACACCGGTCCACCGTGGACGGACCCAGATCCTCCAGCGGAGACCGGTCCACCGTGGACGGACCCAGATCCCCCAGTGGAGACCGGCCCACCGTGGACAGACCCAGATCCAGCTTCTCCGTAGCCTTGGACCTGCAGTCGGAGCTCCGGAGGGAGGAGGAGAGCTCAGCTCTCGGCAGCAGCGTCTCCTCCTCCTGCTGGACACCCAGGACGTATTGCTGGACCCGCTGGAGGGAAGGGAGGCACAGGAGAACCAGAACCAGGACTGAGCGGGGCAGACTGTCAGACCCTGCTGCAGTAAAATGAGAGGTTTTCTAAAGGGAGACTGGTGCTCAGAAACGCTACCACTTTAGTCCACAGGGGCCGACAGAACAACACAAAATGAAGTTCCTTGTAGTAGCTTTAAGGTGCGTTCAGACAAAAAGCACAATCCCGCCGCTACTAAAGGTCACTTCACGTTCTTTCTGAAGACACGATTACACTTGTCTTGCCTTTTGTTACCAGGTGTTCAGACTAAACACAGCAATGTTAGCGTCGCATCGAAAATGTAACATTGCGTTGCAGCTAACGTAGAGCCAGGTTAAAATCCAGATATTTTTGTGGACGGAGCCCTCTGCGTTGGCGCTCCAGATGTGCAAACACATCAGTGTGATTCTAATAAATGAGGAGGTGGCATTTTGTTTTCACACACTGTCGGTCTGGACACTCAGAGATGTACTGGTGCTGTAAATGGAGTTTATTTTCTGTGAATGTGCTCACTGGTTTTCATTTTGATGTAAAACTGAACGTGAATATTTTTTTCATAACAAAGCTTGGAGGTCCTGATCTCATCCAGGGGTTTTTCAAGGTCATAGCACAATAACTCTCAGTTCTAATGTTCATAACTTCAACCTTCTTCAAAACTTCTTCTAATGTTTATGTCTTATGAAACATCAATATTAAGTTAGATAATATAAGCTAATTCTCAACCGCCCAGAACGTGAGTCAAACGGTGATCTACAGATAAATAATAAACTTAAAGACAAAGTGCGTATGAATGTAGGGCTCTATTAGCAGAACTAGAATATAATATTCATAACTATGTTTTCATTAGTGTATAGTTACCTGAAACTTAAGCACACTGTCCGTTTTTATTTCTCATATGTTACAGGTATTATTGCTTTTTTTTTTTTTTTTTTTGAAAACCTCTGGCTTAACTGCAGAAACAGCAAAACACTGAAAACCGGACCTTCAGATGAGCGAACGAGCTTCTCCTGAGAGCGTTAAATAATTCAGCAGCAGACTGGAGAGAGAGAGGAGGAATAAAAGATCAGCGCTGTAGTTCTCAGCGTGAATATAACAGCGCTTCTCTGCAGCACTGGGCCTGCATCTGTGTCGGCTCTCTGAGGAGCGGGGCATGCTGGGATACAGAGGGTCCCGGGTTAAAGTGCGTTGAGGTTGATCAGTAATGGCAACAGAGTGGTCAGGTCCACAAATCAACCCCCGCATGGAGGGAGGACACTCTTACGGAGTCCATTCACCTTCTGAGAGACAAACTCCACAAACTGAATGGCTTCTAGATTCCACTCCATGATAACCATCTGCCAAAATTCAATTATGTGAATGCAGACTACTTCTAAACTATTTTATCTAAATTCCCACCCTGCAGTTTCACATGTGGGTCATATATTCAAATTTAGAGACTGTCGTCTGTATTGGCGGCAGTGATGGTGTGAACCGTGCCGTCTACGACAGCTGGGGCTTTAAACACGCAAAAAAAAAAAGTGGATTTCATTCATATGTAAGAAGTGGGCGTAGTCATCGTGATGTCATTGGTTTGTGGACTGATGTTTTGAAGCCTTGAGTTCTTCGATTTTGTTGTCGCCGTCTTGTTTTTTTTTTTTGCAAGCGATGAATGTAAGTTTCCATAATTGGAACGTGGAGGAGTGACGTCGAGACGCCGTATAAGTCTCTGGTAGTGGCAGCGACCTGTCAATCGCTGTAAGCCCTAGTGACTGCATCTAGTGACTTGTAGCTCGTAATGTCTCTCTGGTGTAACGTTAACATGTATAAATCTGGTTAATTTTGGGCCACTTGCTGATGAATTCTGCCCACTCGCTAATAGCACACGGATCTGGAGAGTCCATTTGTTTTGGTTGCACTCGTCTACTTGAGTGGTTAATATCCTTCCGCCGTACTGCCAAACTCTCAACGGCATCATTGCATTCAACCCGTAAAAGGGTGTGAGGGTTCTTTCCTTTGCAAACTCCTCTTCACTCTGACTCTCAAATCTTTATTGTTTACATACATTTCATCGCTACGATGTGGCATTCAAAGCTGGCATTTGTGATGCAAGTCTGGTCCGAGAAAACACCTTTTGTGCGTCGGTGACTCACTATAGTTTGCTATTTCCTTTGTGCCCGTAGTGTTAATCAGCCGTTCCTTTTGTGTTCGAAGAGCCGGCGTGACGTAAACGTAGCAGCCATCACATGACCCCTATATAATAGTCAGTGATCATGTCAATACAGTGTAGTAAAAGGCATTAACAAATTCATTATCTCTTTTGGCTAAGTTAATTAAATTGGGGCACAACTGATGTTTGGTGACATTTGACTAATGCCCCTCTTCCTGTCCTCTAGCCAATCTGTTGGAAACTGCCGTCTCACTTGTCCGATGTCTCCTTTTCAGGGTGGCTTTCCATCGGGATTGGACTCGGCCAGAGGGACCCGCCACCACGGGCTGGTCGAGAGGGTCCACAGGGACCGCAACCGCATCAACTCTCCCCACCGCCGACCCGTCGACAAGCACGGACGGCAGATATCCTTCCAGACCTAAAATCATTGACAAGTAGGAGCCCTCAAAGGGTAATCGGCGGTGTGGAAGTGGGTGTTGTGGCTTCCCGCTGGTTGCTCTTTGTTGTTGTTTTGTCTTTGCGGTGTGGTTTCAAGCGTGACGATACTCGACAGTGTAGGCAGCTGTTTTGTAGCCTCGGGAACAGAATTCGTCGTTATGCAAATCTGAAATGTGACGCAGACACGGTGCGCTTTGCTTACGCCTGATGGACATCGACAATAGGAGGTGTGTGTGTGTGTGTGTGTGTGTGTGTGTGTGTGTGTGTGTGTGTGTGTGTGTGTGTGTGTCACATTTTTCTCTCTGTAGCCTTCATTTTCTCTGCAATTCTATAAAAGTCCTGCACGTTTATTTAAACAGCACAGCGATGGCTAGAAGTAGAGAGAACTCACTTTTTACAGGATCTGTTTAGAATAAACAGTTTATTTGACGCGAAATTTTAAATGAGACTTCAGCATTTGTCACACATGATGTGTTAAAAGGACCGTCGAAAAGATGAAAATCTGACCATTATGTTTTGGGCTGTGATAAACAGTGTAGTTTTGGTGATTGTTTAAAGAAAACGTGTGTTTAGTTAATAATCTAGTATACTGAATAATACAGTTTCCGTTTTTTTTTTTTTTTTGGGATTCAGGACGTAGATTTTATTTCCTAAACTGGATTCGCACCCAATATGTCACATTTACATGCTGATCCACCAGCACGCCCCCCCACCTCGTAGCATCTTAATAAGCGAGTCTGTTTATTGCCTTGAGACGGAGATGATTCACTGACCTGTCACTATGCCGTGTGATAGCTGTGTCCCAGCATGTGACGGCTCACCAGCGGATGTATATTTCAGCGAGCAAACAACAGATGCGTAACGTGATGGTGATTATGGTATTTTGAGGCAAACATTCCACATATCCACATTAGGTTTTCTCTTATTGTCGGTAGAGTTTGACATCATCGGTGCTTGTTTCTACGTAGAGTCATGCATGTTTGTCATGTTTGGGTTGATATGTACAATAGACCTACATTGAGTGGGATGTTTCACTGCTGAAATTGCCTAAAGTTCAACCAGTAAAGCGTAACTCGAAGCGTACTCGACTGTCTCAAAGGGTTCCCGATGGATCAACGGCGTCATTTACATTAATTTAGGCAATATATCATTTTAAATGGGACATGTAGAATAAATGTTGTTGATAAAATGTCACAATTTTAAGCTTTGTTTTGGTTTGTTTTTCTGATCAAAGCGTTCGTCAAACATGATGTGTTCAAGGATCGTCGGTAAGATGACAATCTAACAGTACGGATGTGTTTTGCAGCTTCTGGCTGTGATAAACGGTGTATTGTTTAAAGAAACCTCGCCCGCTGGTTTTGGGCTTCAGAGGGTTAATGTAGAACACGCTGTAATGTACACAGCGTGGTGGAGGCAACCCTAGAAAAGTCTGCCCTTGTTAGTATCACACATTTGTTTTTGGTGGGTGGCATTGGTTGTGTGTGTGTGTGCGTGTGCGTGTGTGTGTGCGTGCGTGTACTGTACATGTACGCGTATAGATGGTGTGGTCCAAAATGGGTTAAAGGTCACAGGTGAAACGTTGTTGTTGATGCCAAAATATGTCGGAGTGGACGTGTCAGCATGTCCTTCTCAAATTGTATTTCATTCGTCTTAAAAGCTCAGCCGAGTGAATATTGAGAAAGGCTGACCTTAATTCTGTTCCTGCGTTTGTATTCGGGGTGTTAATCTTTCGGTGCGAGCTGCCGAGTGTTGGTCGTCCGTAGAGATGTCGGCCTTCTCTCTAATATATAATTAGACTATATGGCACTGGGCTGTGGGGCACAAAGCAATGTAACTGGTCACAGCGAGGCCTGTGGATTCTCTTGATTAACAGAGTCAGGATCTCTAGTAAGAGACGTTGCTGTTGAGGTTTTCCCAATGCATTTTCTGGCACATTGAGTGTCATATCGTCCAGTTATATTGGAGAGAAGGCAGACATACTTCCAACACTTAAAAGCCTTTATTTTCTTATATAATATAATATTTCCAACGTGTATTTAAAATACCCAACGCGCACAACCGGCACGGGTCTTCACCCAGAGTCACTGTCGGCAGTAGCGTACGCACCTATGTTGTGTTACACTAATGAGAGGAGTCAGAGGATGGTTCCTCTATCAATGTGCAAGCCTATTGGTCCAAAACGAGGAAGTGGTGCATCATTGATAGAAAGGAGAAAGGAGGGTAGTGAAGGAGAGAGAGGAAATGAGGACGAGGATAAACCTAAATGATTACAAAGAAGATGGATATAATGTGACCACTAAGGTCCTGCTTACACTTGTCTTTACAAAGTCACCAGCCTGACAGTGATAGATGGTGATAGTGATAGATTACATGATGTAAAACAGCGGATAAACACATTTCATTTTCGTCACTTCGTTATTATTTTGCTGCTTGTCTTATTAATAGGAGTTATTTGAAGAATTAAGGAAGAAATTGTCCTTTTAAATTTTTCACACATCATTTTTTTTTTTTTTTGCTAGTAGACTTGTTTTATTGAAGGATAGCCGCTAAGAAAGCTCCACTTATTTGGTTTCCTGTTAAATGGTGAAAAAGGTTTTTGTAGAAAGGAAAAAAAATAATATATATTTAGCAAATGGGTGTGAAAAACAGAGTTCTTGGCGGGTCCTTCGTCCACTGAGAATCGGTTTAGTCTGGCAGCTGTAAACTAGACTATCATCTGATGTGCTGAGTGGTTTAAATGATGATGATGATGATGATGATGACGATGACGAGGAGCAGCTTGGCATCTTGGGGAAAAGGCAAATTGTGTTGTGCGGTTTGTGGCTCTGGCTCATCCAATCACTGGAAGTGGTTCGTTTATCTCCGATTGGTTCTTTGAATTATATCCCAGTTCTGCAGTCACAGAAACACAGCTGTGTGTCAGTGTGCCACCTACAGTTTAGGGTTTACCCAGCTATTATAGTTGAGATGTGTGAAGTAAGAGCACTCGAACCAGACTCAGAACCAGTTTGACGGGATGGTTTCCATTCCTCCTCTGCGTCTGGAGAAACTACAATAGTGTCCTCTCCCCTCGGTTGTATTTGTGTATATTTAGAAAGGGGTGTGTCCCATGTTTTGTGTGAGGGGCGATAACAGGGCTCCAGTCTTGCTCACTACTGATAATCATTTGTCCAAGGCCTGAGCAGAAGTCGTCCTCGTGTGGCACTCGATGTCTGCTTTCATTTGTTTTTGTCGATCGGTCTGCATTTTCAACAGTCCTCCAGAGCAGAACACTTAAATAGTGACAGTTGGCGAGATACAACACCACCTTTCTGAAGTCCTGCCCTTCTACAGACGAGTGGAGTCAGTAGTAAATCAAATAATGCCCTCATTGTTTTCGTGAAGTATTTGAAAAAGACGGCTCCATTGTTCACACCGCTGTAGGGCTTTGATGAGAATGCACCAACGCTTTCTCGTCTCTTTGAACATGTGAAACACTCATCCTCTTGTTATTTCATGTCAAGCAGCTGAGCTCCGAGCTATAGTTGGAGCACATCCTTGTTTCATTTGCAAATGAAAACATCAGGGTGAGGTCAGATTGTAAATGTGTTTTATTCCAGCTGTCCTCCATTTCTTTGTGTGGTGATATCTGATGACATTGAAATATGTGCATGTAAAAGTTAGATTTTACCCTCAAAAGAATATTACGTAACATGATGGCTAACTATACTAACATACATAAAGTAAAGGTAGTAGGTATTCAAGTCTAGATAAAATGAAAAAAAGCCGTTTTTAATCACATCCACAGCGATATTGTGCACTTATTTAACAATATATGCAAAAGAATTGCAAAAAAATACATTTCTTTGCATTTCTAGATCACGATTCGTTTGTTTCCTGTAAAACAAAATATGACCTCTGCCTACGTACGCTCGTACCAACAGATTTCAACCAATTATATCATTATGTCATCATTTTGAAATGATCCAATTAACTTTCATGAAGTGAAAACACACTGTGAAAGGATTAAAGTCGAAAACACAGAC
Organism: Cebidichthys violaceus; assembly: GCF_023349555.1. Lineage (NCBI taxonomy): Eukaryota > Metazoa > Chordata > Actinopteri > Perciformes > Stichaeidae > Cebidichthys > Cebidichthys violaceus. The sequence goes on along the minus strand of NW_027176484.1, from coordinate 2,051,549 downwards.
AACTCCCAGACCGGGTAGTGACCTGTCAATCACCATGTAGCCCCGCCCTAAAGCATCCCCTGCTTTATGGTCTGTTTGACTCTAAATGGACCTTAATTTATTAAATGAACATCATGCTGTATTGAAGAAGACTTGAATTCTGAAATTTTTCTGAATTTTTTTTATTTATTGTCATATACATTTTTACACATATATGAAATTTAGCCTCTGCTTTTAACCCATCACCAACTTATTGGGAGCAGTGGGCTGCTGACAAGCACTCGGGGAGCAATTAGGGGTTCAGTGTCTTGCTCAGGGACACTTTGACACGGGACACGTCCTAGGCAAGGATCGAACCGTCGACCTTGCGGTTAAGAGGGTCGTCTTAACCCTCTTAACCCAGTGTCACACTAGAAACTAGAGATTGAGACCATAAACTCATGTTTACAATGTTTACTGAGGGAATAAATCAAGAGAGAAGTAGAGTCATTTTAGACTAGACTTCTATACAACCAGAGGAGTCGCCCCCTGATGGACACTAGAGAGAATGCAGCTTTAAGGCACTCAATAGCCCTCCCTAACTGTTTTTACAATAAACGCATCAATATGCAGAATCAAAAAGCGCTCTGATGAGCCGTTTCATGGGACCTTTAATATCACAGTGATGTTTTCTGTATTTGTGCCAGTACTTCCCTTAACTGAACCCTACATAGAGAGCTCTCCGTACGGAGCGGTGTACCTGTCCCCGCCTCTGGACAACAACTGGAGAAGGTGAGTACAACTGTCTGTGTGGCCGCTGACAGAATGGTTATTGTGTTTCTCTTCCCACCCCGTTTCCTGTGTGGAGCCTCTCTGTGCCTACCAGTGTCATCATCTGTGGGTGTGCAGAATGTTGTTTTAATTGCAGGAATGTTTCAGGTGCCGCGTTGGTCCCGGGGGAGGCGGCGTCTACCTAAAGGTGTTTGACAGATGGCCTTTTCTCTTTTAAGGTCATGCCCAACAGCGGCCGTCCTACTGTTTCGGAATTGTATGTTGTCACAGCACCACTGCCCCGTGGTTCACAATCTCCAGCTTAGCAGAAATGTAATATCAGCACCTGCTGGAAAACAATGCTACACTACTTGGCCTTGATGTGAGCTCTGGTTGTGCAGTCGATGTACTGGGCGACGGCTTCTCCTCGGTGCTTACAGGAGAGTGAGTTATGGCCCTGTGATATAAACAAAACCGCTCCTCCCCACTCACTCTTTCTCTCCACTCTTGTGTTTTTTTTTTATGCGCTGGCTTGGCCGGCTGCCAGTCGCCCTTCCCCCTCGTCTTCCTCCGCGCTGCAGACGCAGACTCGTTGAGAAAATGTCTCGCCGCCCGTAACATCCTTGCCACTCGTATTTGTTGGGAAACGTAGTTAGTTTGCGATTCAAGCGAAGAGATTTTCTGTATTTGTTGTTGTTTTTTATACTCTATTATATTATTTATGACACTAACAAGATACTTGTTATTAAAGGCCGATATAATAACGATAGCTTTTAGCAGGAAAAAGCAGATGGCCGATTAATCGGCCGATACCGATCAAGAACTGTTAATGTTGCGTTATTATTGGAGAGATGACTTTTATGGGCAGAAATAAACGGGTCTGATATGCGCGTCAGTTTGCTGCAAAATCAGCCATTGCGCAGCCGTTATCGGAGCCGAGTTCCACTGCTAACAATAGTTTGTATAACGTCCTATTGGCACTGATTAATCCATTAAACTTTATTATTTACAAAATTGAACTTACAACCAGTTTAGGAAGCTCTCTTTTCGAGAGACATCCAGAGACCACGCCCCCTCTGGCTACCAAGAGGCGGAGACTAGAAATCCAAGCGGAAACAACCTGTTGTTGTTCTTCCTCTGCTTAAAACTACTCAAACTCAGCTTTACGGGCCGATATAGGAACGCACTGAGAAGTTTAACGCTTCAGTTTACCATTAGCACTGATTGGACATCCACGTTAAACGCTCTTCAGGCTCTTGTGTTGTTCAGAGTCAGATTTTCTCGCTCGTCCGTCTTTGGGGAGATCAGGGCGGAGAGTGTGTAAAAAAAAACACCAACAACATCTGCACTACATTACATCTGGAGGAGAGCCTCAAAGCTTTTTTTTTTAACCGTTTCAGAGCTTTAATTACCAGAACAGCGATCAGCTGTCTGCTGTGTCCACCCAGCGTCTTGGGCACCGACGGAGACCCTCTGAGAACAAAGGGGGACGTTTTCAAAATGCACCAATTACATTATGATTGTACTAATGCGCGTTTGGATCAAGGTGAATCATGCCAAGCTCCCCAGTCTGTCTAAGGTCAAACGTTGAGTCGGTGCTAAAGAAATGCAGAGGAACAGAGTCGTTCACGCAGCCTTCAGCATCCCTCTGGATGTTTTATCATTCAGGAAAAGAAGTAGCGATTTCCCGTCTTTGACCATCTGTAGAGTCTCAAGACATCGTTTATGTTATACATCCACCATCTGTCCTCTAGAGCGGTTGTTCCCAAACCTTTTAAAAAAAATAAAAATAAAAAACCATTGCCACCCAATTCACAACAGGCCCATGATTATCTATTAATCTTGAGAAGAGCAATTATTTTTGTACGCAAATGAACGTTAAAAGTAGGCGACTGTTATTAGAACAATGCAAACATTAAGGCTCCCTCATGTGGCTCAAAGGTGAACTGCAGATATAGATGTTAAACAAAAGATTTGGCAACTTTAATAAAATCCCTCTGCTCTCGAGTTTCCTCAAAGTATAATGTTGGGCATCTTAGACATCGTAGACCATCTGTTTCGGGGTCAGAGCCTCGATCCAGTCTCACGCCCTCCTCCTCGTCCACTCGCCCATCTTTGGTCTGCTGTTCCCATACCGGCCTCTCTCGGGAGGACTTTCTCAGACCGAGCTCCCTGGAGATGGCTCTGTACTAAGAGATCTGAACATTTCCCTCTTTGGGAGATGCAGTGTGATGATTCAAATATGTGTGTTCTGATTAGCATCGCAACCCCAGTGAGATTTACACACACAGGAGAAATACTTATTTCTAAGTTATTTCACATGGCGTTCTCCAAAAGGAGCAATGTGGACAGATTAACCAAGTCTTTAACCAAGAATGGACAGACTCTTATAATTAATTCTTCCCATGTTCAGGTTAAAACCAGTATGTCTCACGTGTTGAGGTTAAAACCAGTATGTCTCACGTGTTGAGGTTAAAACCAGTATGTCTCACGTGTTCAGGTTAAAACCAGTATGTCTCACGTGTTCAGGTTAAAACCAGTATGTCTCACGTGTTCAGGTTAAAACCAGTATGTCTCAATGTTCAGTTTAAAACCAGTATGTCTCAATGTTCAGTTTAAAACCAGTATGTCTCAATGTTCAGTTTAAAACCAGTATGTCTCAATGTTCAGGTTAAAACCAGTATGTCTCAATGTTCAGGTTAAAACCAGTATGTCTCAATGTTCAGGTTAAAACCAGTATGTCTCACGTGTTCAGGTTAAAACCAGTATGTCTCAATGTTCAGTTTAAAACCAGTATGTCTCAATGTTCAGTTTAAAACCAGTATGTCTCAATGTTCAGTTTAAAACCAGTATGTCTCAATGTTCAGGTTAAAACCAGTATGTCTCAATGTTCAGGTTAAAACCAGTATGTCTCAATGTTCAGGTTAAAACCAGTATGTCTCAATGTTCAGTTTAAAACCAGTATGTCTCAATGTTCAGGTTAAAACCAGTATGTCTCAATGTTCAGGTTAAAACCAGTATGTCTCAATGTTCAGGTTAAAACCAGTATGTCTCAATGTTCAGTTTAAAACCAGTATGTCTCACGTGTTCAGGTTAAAACCAGTATGTCTCACGTGTTCAGGTTAAAACCAGTATGTCTCAATGTTCAGTTTAAAACCAGTATGTCTCACGTGTTCAGTTTAAAACCAGTATGTCTCACGTGTTCAGTTTAAAACCAGTATGTCTCAATGTTCAGGTTAAAACCAGTATGTCTCAATGTTCAGTTTAAAACCAGTATGTCTCAATGTTCAGGTTAAAACCAGTATGTCTCAATGTTCAGTTTAAAACCAGTATGTCTCACGTGTTCAGGTTAAAACCAGTATGTCTCAATGTTCAGTTTAAAACCAGTATGTCTCAATGTTCAGGTTAAAACCAGTATGTCTCATTTGTTCAGGTTAAAACCAGTATGTCTCACGTGTTCAGGTTAAAACCAGTATGTCTCACGTGTTCAGGTTAAAACCAGTATGTCTCACGTGTTCAGGTTAAAACCAGTATGTCTCACGTGTTCAGGTTAAAACCAGTATGTCTCACGTGTTCAGGTTAAAACCAGTATGTCTCACGTGTTCAGGTTAAAACCAGTATGTCTCACGTGTTCAGGTTAAAACCAGTATGTCTCATGTGTTCAGGTTAAAACCAGTATGTCCCACGTGTTCAGGTTCATTCCATGCACACAAAGTTTTCGTATTAGAAGATGATGAGAATATAATATCATGCCTCTTTTGGTTGACATCACTTCATATGTGAATGAACTGAATTTAAAGCTGCAGGACAATTCAGTTATTCCATTTTTTCTAAAACTACTTTATTTTAAGATCTTATTTTCTGTTATGTAATCTTTAATGCGTCCCTTATTTTACTTGAAATGAGAGAACACATATTTATAATTAGATTATGTATAATGTATAATTCATCCAATTTAATTTGAAAACAGACAAATAGTCTTTATTTGATTTGATAATCAGTTGTTCACTTCATACAGGCGTTGATCAACTCTTGGCTCCTTCAATACATATGAGACTAATGAGGTTAGACATTACTGTGATGTTGAGGACATTGTCTCTAACCTAAGACATGTCATTGTGTTCACACATCTCTGCACTTGTTTTGAGTACAACGTTATCTTAACCAAAAGAAACAAAGTCATCATGAAACTATATTTTGAAAGCGGTCCAGCACCAACAGGAGATTCATTTGAGTTATTTTGTGGACCACTTGTGCTCTCAGAAGTCTAGTGTGCTTGTTTCTAAGTACTGAGGAGGAGTCGAGACCCTTTCTGTGCTTGAGTGCTTCAGAGAAATCCACTCAGTCACTGTTTCAGGCTTCAACAATGACCCTCCACGTCCAGTGTTTTACATCATGTCTCTCTCTCTTTCTGTCTATCTGTCTGTCTGTCTCTCTGTCTGTGTGTCTCTCTCTCTCTGTCTTTCTCTCTCTCTGTCTCTCTCTTTCTGTCTCTCTCTCTCTGTTTCTGTCTCTCTGTTTGTCCCCCCCCCCCCCCCCCCGTGTCTGTCTTTGTCTGTCTGCCTGTCTGTCTGTCTGTCTCTCTCTCTGTCTGTCTCTCTCTCTGTCTCTCTCTGTGTATCTCTGTCCCCCCCCCAGCAGCTGGTTTATAAACGTGTCTTCACTCTGCTTTTGATTTATGCTGTCTTTCCACATTTGTCCCCCCTCTAATGCAGGACGGTGTTGTGTTGTGTCCTGAGTATTTTTCCAGGGTCTTTCTTCCTTCCACATGAGGCTCATTGTTCTTAATGTAGTTTCTCTTCTTCACACAAACGTTTAGGAGCCGGGGTCTCTCATCCAGTAAACGTCTGTCATCTCTTTCCTCTGTGTCTCTCTGTCTCTCTCTCTCTGAAGGGAACAGCAGTCATGGACCGAGGAAAAACGGCCTGGGTTGAGATTAATATCACAACTCAACAGGTGACCCTAACCTTTCTCTCTCTCTCTATCTCTCTCTTTCTCCCTCTCCGTGTCTCTCTTTCCCCTCTGTCTATCTTTGCCGCTTCATCTCTCGCTCACACAGAGGCCAACCATTCTGTTCCATGTCTTTTTGCAATCTCTCTTGGCTACATCGCGTCCTGGTCTCAATCCTTTTGTAAATCTCAATAATCCCCTCTTTTCTTCCTCTGAAGCACTGCGATAGAAGGCTGAGACACAAATCTCAATTTAAGACTGTTTGTGGTTGATTTACTCTTTTTCTTTTTTTCCCTCTCTCCTGAAACATTAATCAATCGTTCCTCTCTTACTCACCCAGCTTTAGGACTCGCGGTTCCTTCGCACTCTAACATCAAGGCTCCTTTTTCACTTTTTCACAGTCTTACTTTCAGCCTTTTCCCATCCGTTTTACAAGTGTCTTTGAAAAGTTTTGAAGTTTTCTGAATTTAAAGAAAATCCAGTTTGAGTTGACGACAGAGATGGGTTCTGATTACATCCACAAACCTTGTGGAATTGTTTAAAATTCACATGAATATTTGCTTTAAATTTAAAGATATTTACTATTTGCTGTCATACTATAAGTCAGGCCCAGGGTACACTGTGGGGGGGGGGACC
>NW_027176484.1:2035234-2040234 GCF_023349555.1 Cebidichthys violaceus | reverse complement strand
TCTGTTGTAAAGCCTAAACTGCCGTAAGATATTTTATTGAGTGAATTTTAGTTCCCTCTGGTAAACGGTTATGCAATGTATATGTCTCTGGCTTTTATTGTGAAAGGTGGAGTGGATCTGGTCTGCGCCGCCTTTCTCGAGGTTGAAACGAGTGATAAAGTTAGCAAAAGTCTTGGTTGGGACGACAGAGTCTCCGCGTTGTGAAGTTCAGGATCATATTAATGAAAGTGACTTCCAAATGGGCTCCAGTGACTGTCAGTGAGATGGTGAAGGGAGAAGGAACGGGCAGTGGTTCAAACGCTAATGTGAAAGCAATGAGGAGACGAGAAGATGACACAGAAGAAAAACATTTCCCTAATAAGTAACAGCGCACTGCAAGTGTGGTGGTCAAACACGAGAGTCAGTTCAAGGAATGAAAGACGTGGATGTGGCGTCGGGTCTTCAGTGAGGAGGAAGAGAGAGATCTTTTGTGGCACAATGAAAACAATGGCCGTCTCTTTCTTCCTCCTCATCAATCTATGACACACACCCCCCCCCCCCCCCCAGCTTCAGACTTCAGACATGCCGGGATAATTCAAACAGCTGGTTGTATATTGAATATCCTCTAATGTTCCTCAGCTCTAGTTTTTATGTCTTTGCTTTATTTCTCCAATCCCTCCCCTCCCCTCCTCTTCTTTGTCTGTTTGTTTTTGTTTTTCTCGTGGAGGCTGGAATGCAGCCAGCGTAAACGAGGCAGAGGTGGACGGCTCCGGAGATGGTGAGTTGCGCGTTCCTTAAGCAATCGAGACATCGTCATTATCAGTTCGGCTGTGAGCGCGCACCTTTTAACTCGCCTTCCTCTCTCCGCAGTCTTCTCCTTCCCCGCCCTGACCAACGAGGACAATCTGCTAGGGGTCAGTAAGCCGCTTCCCAAGCAGCTGTGGGAGGCCAAGAAGGTGAGGCTGCTCGCTTATCACCAATGTCCGCTTGATAGTCTGGTAGCTCCGTGTGGAAGCAGACTGTCTTCTGAATGTCGCGGCATTCACTGCTATCACATGTGGGTGCAACGACTGACATGACGGGTTCAGGAAGTGTCAGAGTGGTGGCTGAGGCCACCGGAACTCAGCTCTGGCCGCATTTGTGTGTCCACACTTAAACGTGAAGAGAGCCGGTGTCCCCCATGGGACCTTATGTCAGATAATAGAGAAACGCTAGTCAATGCTGAGAGAGAACGTTTGAATTGTGCCAGTTTGTCAATTTAAAAGATAATTTAGCAAGTCAAGAAAGTCGCAGTAACGTTTAGTTTTTGTGCGAGCCGATTAGTCTCTTGTCCCGCACAATGTCCGTCACAAAAACATGGACGTTACCTTGTTTTGCTAGCTAGCTGGCTAAACCTAGCTACGTTCCACGCGTTAAATGTGACGTTATCTTACTTGATGTTGTTTATTCAGCGACTCTTTTTATCAGCCGGGAAGAGAAAGAAGGATAAACAGGTTCCACATAAAATAATGATCCCAGTCTCTTCCACACAGTGAGGCATACGTCTTATTGATTAAACACAGATTAAAAGTCTGATTGGTACTCTGTATCAACTGATGCACAAATACCAGGTATCAACTGTAGTTCTTAAAGTATCGGCACTAATAAAACAGGGTATTGTACCATTTTTAAATGCAGGGGTTTTCCGATCCTTTTCTAGTATCGGTACATCGTGCAACCACAGTGCATTTCTGTGCCGGAAAGCTGAACAGCAATCTACAGTTTGCAATCAACCCTGGAAACGGTATTCTAAAGATTGAAATGCAGTGTTGGAGTGTTGTTATCTAATTATAATGTTCTCTGTCTCACAGTCTCTGGCATCGAGGCCTAAATCTTGTGAAGTGCCAGGAATCAAGTAAGTCTGAAGGTGTATTTATTTATTTATTTTTTGCTTAATCACAAATAAACCTTTTTTTATTTTTATTTGATTGCACCAAAATCATCATCAGTGTGCCGTTGACACAAAGCGCTGCCGTAGCTGATCAACAGAAACGAAATGGCGCACATTCCCACCTCGTCAGACAGGATGTCTGCGTTCCTCTTTACACCTTTAACCCGTTTGAAAGCAGAGGAACAGAGTTATTACGATCAGATTCCAGAGGCTTTGTTTTCCCTCTGCAAGCCACATCCGGCGTCACTTTGAAGCAAACGGGCGCCTCCAATTTTTACTAGCAGCTCATTCGCTTTAGTTGCCAGCATGTGTTCGGGCGTAATGTGGAGTTTTTACTGTCACACACACAAAGCAAGGCAGTCTTCTGTAGAGACTTAAGAGATTTGAGATTCTTAAAAAGATCTCCTCTTGAGAGATAAGACAAATCTTGACCCCGGGCCTCTTTATTTCATGCTGCCTCTTTATCTGACAGAGAGAGACACCATTTGTGTGTTTTTGGAGGCAAGCGTTTGTTCATTGTGTTGTGCTCTGTGTTTGTGAGTGGGGACGGACAACAATGAGTCACTGTTGCTGCTCATTCGCTGTTAATGCAGCATATGAGCAGAAATGGAAATTAGAGAAATAATGGAGGAAATGGAGTGAGTGGGTGTGGGGAAACATCTTTTCAGTTTGAAATGGCAATGGCAGCACATTTAATGACCCCGCGTTTGATTATGCACAATATGTACGTTCATTAAAAGAGGCGATTGTGAGCGTCAGCGTTGTCCTTGATGAGTCAAAACGACTTTTCTCTGTACGTTTTGTTGCAGTATATTCCCGTCTCCGGAGCAGAACCCGGGTCTGTCCCACTACCAGGGCTTGTTAAATACCAGCGGCTCCCTGCCGGACCTCAGCAACCTGCACTTCACCTCGCCACTCTCCACGCCGCTGGACCCGGAGGACAACGGAGGCTACTCCAACCTCAGCGGGGGCAGCAGCACCGGAAACCTGCCGGCCGCCATGATGCACCTCGGCATCGGCAACTCACAGGGTGGGTGGAGAGCGCGTGTGCGTGGATGTATGCGTGTATGTGTGCGTGCATGTGTGCCTAGGTGCTTGTGTGTGTGCTTGTGTGCGTGCATGTTTGCATACCTGTGTTCCTGCTTGTGTGGGTGCGAGGACGAGAACATGGGTGCGTGCGTGGACCAGTTTTTCACGGACGAGTGAGTGTTTTTGCGTGAGCACTAGCGCGCCCCCCCCCCCCCCCCCCGATTGACATGTGATGCATTAAACAAAGCAGTGTGTAGATTTATTTGTTTGTTTGGTTGCTTTTGTATTTAAAGTTTATATTCACAGGAGAAAAGTTGTGAAAGATTGATGGATTGATCCCAAAGTGGGTTACAGCAGCAGGTACTCCAGGTGTTACACATGAACATTAAAGGTGCAACAGATCATAAAACTCAGTTTTCAGTCACGGATCAGATCAGCACAAAAAAAAAGTTTGTCCTGATCACATTGTTTTACTGCTGATACCATTTGAAAAAGAAACCTGTCTTGTTCTTATTTATCTCTATTAATGATGAGTAATAGGCTGCTCTGGCATTACGGAGGGCCTTCTTATATTCAATTCAAAGAACTCCCCCCAAAAAAAACTTTTTAATGGAGAGAAAAGAGGAAGAAACCTTAGAGAGAGAGAGAGAGCAGAGCAGAGATCCAGCAGCACAGAGCAGAGATCCAGCAGCAGAGCAGGGATCCAGCAGCAGAGCAGGGATCCAGCAGCAGAGCAGGGATCCAGCAGCAGAGCAGGGATCCAGCACAGAGCAGAGATCCAGCACAGAGCAGAGATCCAGCACAGAGCAGGGATCCAGCAGCAGAGCAGGGATCCAGCAGCAGAGCAGAGATCCAGCAGCACAGAGCAGAGATCCAGCAGCAGAGCAGAGATCCAGCAGCAGAGCAGAGATCCAGCAGCAGAGCAGAGATCCAGCAACAGAGCAGGGATCCAGCAGCGCAGAGCAGAGATCCAGCAGCGCAGAGCAGAGATCCAGCAGCGCAGAGCAGAGATCCAGCAGCGCAGAGCAGAGATCCAGCAGCGCAGAGCAGGGATCCAGCAGCACAGAGCAGAGATCCAGCAGCACAGAGCAGAGATCCAGCAGCACAGAGCAGAGATCCAGCAGCACAGAGCAGGGATCCAGCAGCACAGAGCAGAGATCCAGCAGCACAGAGCAGAGATCCAGCAGCACAGAGCAGAGATCCAGCAGCACAAAGCAGGGATCCAGCAGCACAGAGCAGAGATCCAGCAGCACAAAGCAGGGATCCAGCAGCAGAGCAGAGATCCAGCAGCAGAGCAGAGATCCAGCAGCACAGAGCAGAGATCCAGCAACAGAGCAGGGATCCAGCAGCACAGAGCAGGGATCCAGCAGCAGAGCAGAGATCCAGCAGCACAGAGCAGAGATCCAGCAGCACAAAGCAGGGATCCAGCAGCAGAGCAGAGATCCAGCAGCAGAGCAGAGATCCAGCAGCACAGAGCAGAGATCCAGCAACAGAGCAGGGATCCAGCAGCGCAGAGCAGAGATCCAGCAGCGCAGAGCAGAGATCCAGCAGCACAGAGCAGAGATCCAGCAGCACAGAGCAGAGATCCAGCAGCACAGAGCAGGGATCCAGCAGCACAGAGCAGGGATCCAGCAGCAGAGCAGAGATCCAGCAGCAGAGCAGAGATCCAGCAGCACAGAGCAGAGATCCAGCAACAGAGCAGGGATCCAGCAGCGCAGAGCAGAGATCCAGCAGCGCAGAGCAGAGATCCAGCAGCACAGAGCAGAGATCCAGCAGCACAGAGCAGAGATCCAGCAGCACAGAGCAGGGATCCAGCAGCACAGAGCAGGGATCCAGCAGCAGAGCAGAGATCCAGCAGCACAGAGCAGAGATCCAGCAGCACAGAGCAGGGATCCAGCAGCAGAGCAGAGATCCAGCAGCACAGAGCAGGGATCCAGCAATAGAGCAGAGATCCAGCAGCAGAGCAGAGATCCAGCAGCACAGAGCAGAGATCCAGCAGCACAGAGCAGAGATCCAGCAGCACAGAGCAGGGATCCAGCAACAGAGCAGAGATCCAGCAGCA